>NW_024063200.1:2747500-3030620 GCF_006381635.1 Hibiscus syriacus
TACATAAGTGCATACATACATACATACATACATACATACATACATCATACATACATATATACATATACATATATACATACATACATACTACACATACATACATACATACATACCTACATACATACATACATACATACATACATACATACATCATACATACATACATACATACATACATACTACATACATACATCATACATACATACATACATACATACATACTACATCGTACATACTACAACTACATACATACGTACATACGTACTACGTACATACGTACATACATACATATATACATACTATATACATACATACATACATACATACATACATACATACATACATACATACATACATACATACATACATACATATATACATACGTACATACGTACCTACGTACATACGTACATACGTACATACATACATACGTACATACGTACATACGTACATACGTACATACGTACCTACGTACATACGTACATACGTACATACGTACATACGTACATACGTACAGACGTACATACGTACATACGTACATACGTACATACGTACACGTACTACGTACATACGACATACGTACATACGTACATACGTACATACATACTCTACATACATACATACGTACATACAACTACATACATACATACGTACATACGTACATACGTACATACATACTACATACATACATACATACATACATACATACATACAACATACATACATACTACATACATACATACATCATACATACATACATACATACATACTACATACATACATACATACATCATACATACATCATACATACATCACATACATACATACATACATACATACATACATACATACATACATACATACAGACATACATACAACATACATACATACATACATACATACATACATACTACATACATACATACATACATACATACATACATACAGACATACATACATACATACATACATACATACATACATACATACATACATACATACATACATACACATACATACATACATACATACATACATACATACATACATACATACATACATACATACATACATACATACATACATACATACACCTACATACATACAACATACATACATACATACACATACATACATACATACATACATACATACATACATACATACATACATACATCATACAACATACATACGTACATACATACATACATACGTATACATATACGTACACGTACATACATACATCGTACATACTACATACATACATATACATACATACATACATACATACGTACATACACATACATACATACATACTACATACACTACATACTACATACATACATACATACATACATACATATCATACATACATACATACATACATACACATACATACATACATACATACATACATACATACATACATACATACATACAACATACATACATACATACATACAACATACATACACATACATACATACATACATACATACACATACATACATACATACATACTACATCATACATACAGACATACATACATACATACATACATACATACATACATACATCATACATACATACATACACATACATACTTATTATACGTACATACGTACATATACATACATATATACATACATACATACTACATACATACATACATACATACATACATACACATACATACATACATAATACCTACATACATACATACTACATACATACATACATCATACATACATACAACATACATACATACATACATAACATACATACATACATACATACATACATACATACATACATACATACATACATACATACATACATACTCATACATACATACATACATACATACAACATACATACATACATACATACAACATACATACATACATACTACATACATACATACATACATCATACATACATACATACATACTACATACATACATACATACATACTACATACATACATACATACATACATACCACATACAACATACATACATACATACATACATACATACATACACATACATACATACATACAACATACATACATACATACATACATACATACATACATACATACATACACATACATACATCCATACATACATACATACATACATACTACATAATACATACATACATACATACATACATACATACATACTACATACTACATACATACATCATACATACATACTTCTTACAGATTTCCCATGGAAATGAGAGAAAGAAAAGAAAAATCAGAATTCAAGCCTCAATAAAAGGAATTACATTAAGAGTGGCAGAACCTCAAGAATTGAGGGACTCGATACACAGAACAATCATCATTTTTGAAGTGGGGCATGTTACCCAGCTAATGAGTTTTTAAATAACTAATTCTAATTTTCAGAAGTTTCTTGACGATTTTTTAAATGAGTTTAAAGAAACTAAGTCTGATTTTCAGAAGTTTCTTGATGATTTTTAAAAGAACTTTCAAAGAAATTAAGCCTAATTTTAGGGGTTTTCTTGACATTTTCAAATGAATTTGAAAGAAGCTAAGCTTGATTTTCAGGAGTTTCTTATTGTTTCAAATGAATTTTAAGAAATCAAGCCTAATTTTTAGGGGTTTCTTGATGTTTTCAAATGAATATTAAAGAAACTAAGCCTAATTTTTAGGGGTTTGATGATAACTGTAAACGAAAGTTTTTAAGAAACTAGGCTTGATTTTCAAGCGTTTCTTGATGAGTAAGTCCTTTGGGCCATCAGTAAGTCTTTCGAGCATGATGCTTAAATCCTTCGGTCATCTATAAGTCTTTCGAGCAAGATGATAAGTCCTTCGGGCCATCCATAAGACCTTCAGGCAGGATGTTTCAACATTTCCTATTGCTCAATTCACAACACCTCGAATCAGCTTAAGTCCTTCGGCCATCCATAAGACTTTCGTGCAGGATGTTTTCAAATGAGTTTTTAGTAACTAAGCTTGATTTTCAGGGGTTTCTTGATGATTATCTCCAAAGATTTTTAAAGGAAGCTAAGCCTAATTTTAGGGGTTCCTTGATGACAAATGAAAACGAAAGATTTTAGAAACTAAGCCTGATTTTCAGGGGTTTCTTGATGTTTTTTAATTTTTGAATAATATAAGCCTAATTTTAGAGGTTTCTTGATAACTGTAAATGAAACTTTTTTGAATAAGCTAAATTTATCAAAAGAATTTTTTTACTGGGGCAAGATGCACCCATTCACAAGTCAAGATTCACAAGAATACATGTAGGTACGACATGTAAAGAAGACAACCAAACTAAGAAAATAATGAAGAATGCTCTAGCAATGAACTTCTCTGCAACCAATTCCAACAGATCAAGAAAACCTACATTTACATGAATTTTCATCTTTGCATCATACATTCATCATTTCATACACATGGTAAATTTTGATTTCCCTCTCATGAGGAGGCCTGTAAAATCTATTTTGAAAATTTATTTTGTCCTTCTTAGGATTATTTCTCTAGAGAATTGTTTGAGTCCTTAGGACCGTTTTTATGGGATGTCGCATGGTCTTTCTTAAGAATTTCCCTAGAAGCATTTTCATTATGTATTTCTTCCGACTTGACTTTTCCATGTCACTTCAATGTGAATGAACAATGTCGTTTCCAAGATGGGCCCAACAAGACAAAAACTCAGCAATTTGCTACATTAAGGAATTCAAAGAGCCAATAAAGATTTCATTTCACGACTTCAGCAGAATAATCCATATTTTCACCATTGAAAGACATGGATCTCAATAAAATTTGAGGACCTTTGGGTCAATACCTTCGGGTACTTCAAACACAATTATCACTAACACATGATATTTTTTGCAAGTTTAAAACTCTTCAAAGAAAGGTAAATTAGTCAACATTTCCAGTGGAGATTTCATAATGAAAGAACTCATCCGTTGAGAGAGAAGAAGTTCATAATGAGAAGAACTTGTTCAACCTTAGCTCGATTCATCACATATGGAGTTGAATCAGCAATACCTTACTTGAGGGATCACCATTTCCAGTGGAGAGTTCATAATGAGAACTCATCCGATGAGGGAGAAGAAGTTCATAATGAGAAGAACTTGTTCAACCTTAGCTCGATTCATCACATATGGAGTTGAATCAGCAACACCACTCGAGGGATCAACATTTTCAGTGGAGAGTTCATAATGAGAAGAACTCATCCGATGAGGGAGAAGAGTTAATGAGAAGAACTTGTTCAACCTTAGCTTGTTTTCCATCGCATAAGGAGTTGGAACATCATCGACTTTTTCTCGTCTATCACATAAGGAGTTAGAACAACCTAATCATTTCGCTACTCCCTCACATAAGGAGTTGGATCAGTATCACCTTGGCTCAATCATCATAGAAGAAGGTGGATCAACATTTCTAGTGGAGAGTTCATAATGAGAAGAATTCATCCGATGTGGGAGAAGAAGTTCATAATGAGAAAAACTTGTTCAACCTTGGTGATTCCATCACAGAAGATAGTGGATTGACATCCCCACAAAGAGTTCATAATGAGAAGAACTCATCCGATCAGAAGAAATTGGAGCTCAAGATTTTAGCAGTTTAGGCCAGATAAAAATGGGTTCTTACTATCTTTGATTTGTTCCTTTCCACATTAATGAGCAAAGAAGGGCAGCTGTAAACACCATTTTTTCATTTTATTTTATTAAGTAAAAAAATATTATAATATTACAGTGGTGGGGTTATTAATACCCCAACCAACCTTGTAAAAGGAAGGCTTTTCCCCGAAAAATATGGAAAAAAGAGGTTCTCTCTGACTTTCTTTTGGTTTAATGTTTTTTGCTTTTTGTTCTTGGTTTTTGCTTATTTTTTGGGGGTTCTCGTGTTGCATAAGATTGGCCATTGTTGAGTGGTGGCCGACGTGCGAGAGAGAGGCCATCTCACAGTCATGAGACGTCAGTTGGTGGTGGCCTTCGTTGAGGCTCGATTTTGAGCCCTCTTGGCCACCGGATGGGGAGGAGAAAAAAGGAGAAAGAATGAGGTTAGGAGGAGAAAGAATGAGGTTAGGAGGAAAAGGGGTCCGGCCGCCTCCTCCGTTGTGGTGAGGTCATCGGTTAGTTTATGATGATCACTGGCCCGGTTTCCAACGTGTGAGGACCGGTGAGCGGCGGCCGAAGCGCTTATGGAAGCTTTGGAAAGCTTCTTCCTAGTTCACGTAAACATGGGGTTAATATTTTGTTTGTATGAAAAATGGGTAAATCACTCACCAGGTCCCCATATTCTAGCTTATTTTTGCTTTGTGTGTCAAGGTCAAATCGCAGTCCAGATCCTCCAGTTTCAACATGTTTTACGTTTTGGTCACTATCAGGGTAAAATCATCTTTAAGCTCATCATATTTTAATTTCTTTTGCACTCTGGTCATTAGCTTTGTTATTTATTTATATATGTATATTAATTTTAATAATTTTTGAATTTAGTCACTGTTTTTATGTTTATTCATTTTAGCCATGTTGGGATTTTGTTTCTTATGTTATTATGATGTGGATGTAGTATTTATAATTATTCATTTAGTCATTTTTTTATTTTTGATTTGGCTACTATAATTTGTAATATTCTATTTTAGTCCATAGTTGTGGTGTAATGTATTATACGTTATATTTTGCTTGTAAAATGTAATATGTATTTTAAGTGATACATATGTTTTATATTTAATATTTATAATTCTGTGAATGTACAATTTATGTTTTGTAACTTAGGTACTTTATTTTCTTTAGCACTTTAATTTTTGTAATGTCATTTTAGTAATTATATTTTGTTTGCTTATTTAACATAATATTTATACTTTAAAGTATGCACTTGTCAATTTAGTCAAATTTATTTCCATCATTGAAGCATTTAATTTTTATCTTTGCTTTAATTTTTATTTATTTATTTCTAATTAGTATTTTAATTTATAACTTTTTCCATGTAAATTGTTTGCATATAAATCTAAATATTCAATATGTATGAAAGCTTCATAAGCATAACTTAATCGATTTCATAATTTGATTAAGGGTAGTATTTATTTATTTTAAAATATTAAGAAGGGACGGTCTTAAAGTACTAGATGTCATATTCTGATATTTTAAAATAAATAATATTTTATTAGAAAAGCCTAAATTTGTGAATTTGCCTACTTTAATTTTATTCATTTTGGTTGAATCACATTATTTTAATTGAGTTCTTGAGATAATTATTATATTCTTTTTATTTCAGTTGGACAGAGAAATATTCTTCCTAAAATATTTTAGGGATTATCTTCTCTTCGATTGAAAATATTAGAATATTTTCTATTCCTCTGTAGAATTTCCCGTTAAATAAAATTGTATGCTGAATTGGGAAAATAGGATCATAATTTAAATTTATTCTAATTCTTAGATTTACATTAGAGACAATTATAATCGATGGGTACCAATTTTGGGCGTTGTGGGGGTACTTATCTTTCCCTATACGTAATCGATCTCTAAACCCCTTTTATTTTAAAAAAGAATGAATCCCTGGTTACATGCAGACTAATTTATCTTTTAAAATGATGTTTTCTTAAAGACACTTTTAAAAGAAAATTTTAGATATCCGACCTACCTAACTCAAAAAAGTCGATGGCGATTCCAAAACATTTCGAAACCTTTTCAAAAGAAAATCCCATGTCATTCTAAGTTTTTTCCCCGCTCGGGCGGAAAACGGTGTCGACAGTTAGGAATCCTTAAATAGATATTGCTTTGCATTTATCCATAATTATAAAAAAAACATGCTTATATACTTTTTAATGCTTAAATTATACCTCAAAAATAAATTAGTGCTCAAAGAATTTTTTACTAACAATAGGTGTCTAATGTTTCCAATATTATATTTTTGGTGTCTAGATTGTAACACCTGTTAAATTAGGCCATTATCTAACACGTGTAACGTATATAAAATTTTAAAAATTATTTTATTTAAAAAACTCAATATTATAATTAAAAAAATGAAAACCCCTAAATTTTACATCTTTCGTTGTCGATCGACCATCGGTCTGTGACTGTCACTATTGACACCATTAGAACGACTAGTTGCGCGACCATAACTCAGTCCCCACCTACCGTGAAACTGTGTTGATCGTCGTGAAAAACGTCGCGAAGGTTGTCGGATTTTTAGGTTTTTCATTATTGTTTTCCAACAATTTTGACTGCCACAATTGTCCGTACATTACATGACTGTCATCTTTGAGTTCTTCGTCCTACTCTGAACAAAATCTAACCGGTAGTGACCCTTTGTCGTCGGCAGTGGGGGATGGGAATGAGAGGGACGACGCAATGATTGAATTTTTTTTGATCTTTTTCTTTTTTCTAGAAACATTTTTATTATTAAAAAATTAAAAATATAACGGTAGACACATAAATTTTTTAAAAAATATATATAATATTGACACCTAAAAGTTTTAAAAAAATATAGCGGTAAACATCTAAAAGTATAACGGAGAAAATGTTAAACACCTTTTATTAACAAAAAAAATTCTTTAGACACCAAATCGTATTTTAGATATAATTTAAACACTAAAATGGTAGTAAGCCTAAAAAAGACAAATTAATTATGAAAACAATAGAGCATCAACCTATGAAAGAATCATCATTTTGGAGCAAATTAATTAGGTTCCATTTACATCCTTAAATGCAACCAATTTATAGCAAATAAATAAAGAATTCAATAATACGAAATACCAATGTGTATATATTCTAAACATTAATTTAGGGTTTACCAACCCTAAAATGCATGTACAATAAATTGCATAATTATTTAGGCCTAAAAGTCGTTTGCCTGTTAAATTATACGTTTTTATCTTGGGATGTTATATCCCTTAATTTTTTCTCAGTATCTTATTTTATTATCTTCATTAGAAGAAAAAATCGGTCGTTGTCAAGCACCACGAGGAAACAATTTAATCTAAAATTAATCTCATTCATTTATATATTTAAAATTTAATAATATTATTATTTATCTTTATTTAATTTTATTCAATATATTAATACCATTTAAAAAATGGCACACTTTATCGCCTATAAAAAGAAAATAAAGAAAGTAATTAATTATTTTCGTTTAAATTTTGTACACTTTTTCCATTGAAATAAAAAAAAATCCCATAAGACATGATCACTTAAGATTAAATGTCGTTAGACCTTTAACGAGTTGTGTATGTGACACAATGAATATAAAATTAAAAAAATAAATTATACAAATCATCACTAATATAAATATGTTTTAGTTTTTCCATGATGTTTCAAAAGTAACAAATTAGTCATTAAAACATAAACTTTTTTCTAATTTCTATTTTTTTTTCAAACACCCACCACAGGCATATATTCACAACTCAACGTTCACCTATAGAGAGAGTGGAAGCCCCAATGCAGTTTAGCATCGTGTCCCTTGACAGTAAGAAATATCTGAATTATATGTTTGTTTTATGAAGCAATCATTGATTCCCAAGTTGTCATAGTTTATCTCTAAGCGATCAAAACGTCCCTCCGATTGAAGGCACGCTTTCCTCATCAATAGTCACTGTTACATATTCGAACCATGAGAACCAAACCTCTTATACCGACATAAAGAATCGATTAATGCCATTCTCATATGGGTTTCCTTTTACAAGAAAAGCCTTGGAGAAGAACTATTCTTCATGGTGTTTGATTCTTTCTTCTTTTTCATTGAAGATGTCTTTCATGGATAGACTTCTTTGATCCTAATGAATGATAAAACTGCAAAAATCAGGATCTAAAGGTTGAAGGAAACCTTCCCAATTGTTCTTGTCGCTTAGTTCTCTCCAACAACTTGCTATGGATCTACCCATCACTGTTTTTTAAATTATGTACCTGAGACGACTCTAGTTGCCATGGTTAGGCACTTTATAAAGGCCTTGAGGTTTCCAAGATGAAGTGTGTATCGTTTATTGTGGTAGACGTCGAACAAGACAACAATTTTGTCGTGCGACCTTTGGGTTGGTGCTGCATGAAGGGTAGTTCATGTGAATATAGTGGTAGTACTAGTAGGGTTTTTTTTTATATATAGAAAGCTTTTGATGTGTTATCGGTCAATTTGCTACTTTTGAAATTTCTGTGAAAAAATAAAAACTTCTTCAAATATTAGTGATCATTTATATAATTTATTCTTTTTAATTTTATATAAATTATATCAACAATTCATTAAAAGTATAATAACAATTAGTCTCCAGTGACAATATTTTAATTAAATAAAAATGTAAATAATAAAATATTATTAATTTTTAATTTTACTATAAAACATACAAAATTTAAATAAAAATGATGAATAATGTAATTTATCCCAAAAAAAAACCTAGAAAGCGTGCAACGGAAGCCTTGTAGGTAAGTAAATGGATGTTGAATTAGTAGACCAATTCTTAAAAGTGTTGTTAGGCTGGGCTTTGTATTCTTTTTTAGTTAGTGGGAAAAACCCTACACTGCAAGTTTCTGCTGCTAAACATTTGGAGGCTCGTCTTCAAAACTCCCCCCCCCCCTCGTTAGCTTTTTGAAAATCCCTAGATTGTAAAAGAATGGCGAATGTTACAGAGTCATCGGTTTCTGATGCTAAGTCCAGTCGTTCTCAGAAGAAGAAACAGAGGATGAAACTGGATGCTAAAAGCGTAAATGCGCAGAAGCAAACTTGTTTAGGAACAGATTCGTTAAGGGAAGATGCTGATTTAGGACCAGAGCAATCGAGTGGTTCGCGTCGGAAGAAAAAGAGGAAAGGGAGTTCCTCTAATGCTGAAAAGCAAAGCGAAGGTGTACGGACTCCGGAGAGTCCATTGGATGAACAATCGGCTCTTTCAGAAACGAAACGAAAGAATAAGATGGCTAAATCTGGGGAATTGGAGAACTTGAATGCCATATCTGAAAAATCTTTGATAGATGTAGAGAAGGTAAGTGATTCTCATTTGATGTCCAAAACGAGTTAGTCTAGATCCTGATTGAAGAAGAAGAAGAAAGGGGAAGTTCAGGTTTAGGATTCTGGAAAATTGTAGTTTAGAGTCGGCTCATTCAGAAACGAAACAAAAGAGGAAGAAGAAGAAAAAGGTGGGTATTTTTGGGGAATTTGGCAACTTGAACGGGAAATCTATATTAGAATTGAATGATAAGGAAGGAAATTCTTGATAGATCAAATAAGGCAATGATTCACATTTGGAATCCAAAATTAATGTTGGTTTACGGTCAGAATTAGCAGGGGCTCAATTGAATGAATATTCGGAAAGGAAAAAGAAGGGAAAAGGAAAGAAGACAAGGCTTAGTTGTACGGATAATGATGATATTAGCTCAAAGAGCAATGGAAAGGATAATAATGAAGCTGAAATAACAATATCTGTCCTGAACCCATTAATGAAAATGATTTGATGGATTCTTTGATAACTGATAAGCAAAGTGATTCACCAGTAACTGCAAGTATTGGTATGGTGAAAACTCAAAATTCCCATGTTGATGGAGATAGGGAAACCTTTGAGATAGGGAAAAAGGAAAAAAACCCATCACAACAAAAAGAAAAAGTCTTCCAATCTCTTGAGTGATGGGTTTGGAACATATACAGACTTCAGTTGACCATTTAGAGAAGGAACTTACAACTGGTTCAGAAATGGATCAATGAAGTACCGGTTCGGCAAATTATGCCTGTACAAGTTTGGAGGTAGCATTGGGCAACAGCACATGCACTGAATCTGATCTCAAAGAAAGAAAAAGAAAGAAACGAAAGAATTCAAAGGGGTCTTTGTGCAAAGATGAAGACCGAAAGGATGTGGAGATTAAAACCAATGAGGAGGAAGTTGTTCCCTTCAACTTGATTGTTGCAAAAGATGATGTTGCACTAACAGCTAAGGTTTCGGAGGTAGCACTAGGCAACAGAACAGGCACTGAATCTGATCTCAAAGGAAGTAAAAGAAAAAAACAAAAGGGGTCTTTGTGCAAGGATGAATACCAAAAGGATGTTGAGATAGAAACCAAGATGGAAGAAGTTATTCCTTCTCCATTGGACTTGGCTGTCACAACAGACGATGTTACACTAATAGCTAAGGTTTCAGAGGTAGCATTGGGCAAGAGCACAGGCACTGAATCTGATCCGAAAGGAAGAAAAAGAAAGAAGTCGAAGAAGTTGTGCAAGGATGGAGACCAAACAGATGTCGAGATAGGAACTAAGATGGAAGAAGTTATCCCTTCTCCCTTGAACTTGGCTGTTGCAAAAGACCATGATACACTAACAGCTAATGTTTCTCCTTCGATCTTGGCTGTCACAACAGACGATGTTACACGAATAGCTAAGGTTTCAGAGGTAGCATTGGGCAACAGCACAGGCACTGAATCTGACCCGAAAGGAAGAAAAAGAAAGAATTCAAAGAAGTTGTGGAAGGATGGAGACCAAACAGATGTTGAGATAGGAACTAAGATGGAAGAAGTAATCCCTTCTCCCTTGAACTTGGCTGTTGCAAAATACCATGATACACTAACAGCTAATGTTTCTCCTTCGAACTTGGCTGTCGCAAAAGATGATGCCACACTAACAGCTAAAGCTAGAGAGAACAATTTCTCACGAATGTTGGACATTCATTTCAAAGAAATTGCATTAGCCGTCCCAAGAAAAGCTTCTTGTTCTTGACTTGAATGGAATTCTTGTAGATGTTGTTCAAATACCATGTAAAATCAAGCCACATGCTAGAGTAAATGGGAAAGGAGGTAATATGTGGTAAATAATTTTATCTGAAATTTCTGTTTGCCTTCAATTAATCTAACTTTGACTGGGGCCACCTTTCTTGTTTACAGTATTCAGGAGACATTTTATGATGATTTTCTCAACTTTTGCTTTAGGACATTTAGCGTTGGAATCTGGTCATCAAGAGTTCAGTATGCTCCTGCCTTTGCTTGAGAATTGTCTTCCATTGTTTACTGTGTTTTTTCTCTGAGTATTGTTAAGTTAGATAAGTGCACCATAGAGCGTAACATTCCTTCGTGAATGACATTACGCCTTTACCATGTTGCTATTATTGTTGTTGCAGTAAAAATGTGCTTGGGGTGCTTGATCTTCTTATGGACAAAAAACGGAGACGTGAACTGGTTTTCTGTTATGTAAGTAGCAATCCCTGTGGTATTTAACTATTCCTAATAAATGAGATAATTGTCAAAGGTTTGGTTAGCTAATTAGTGACTATATCATTTCCTTCTTGATTTTTCATTGTATATATGACTTCAATCAATGAGCTATACTTGCATGATTAGTTAATCAAGTAAGGTGGTCCTTTTACTGTTAATTCATCCCCTAGATGACCGCTCCGTTACTACAATTACAAACTAATTAAAATCCTTTTTCTAGGCAAATTAGTCGTGAAACTGTTAGATTCTACTGTCTGGAATTTCCCATGGTATGCTATTATTCTTGTTTTTAGCTGCAATAATAAGTTATCTAGCTTTTGTAACTTTATATTAACAATATAAATGGAATACATCCATCTATCTTGCAAGAACAAACTTAAAGGGTTGACATTAGGGTGGACCGAAAGTCTGCTAAGAACTTGATATGTATTTCAAATGCAATGTCTGCTGTTATACAAGCATATGCTGGAATAGTTTTCAGCTACCTTTCCATTAAAGGTTCTGCCTGAGAAATGGACCTTATAGCCTATCCTATGCGATGTTAATATTCTTGTAACCTCTATCATCTTTTGTAGAGGTTTGATCAATTGAAAGCTGCTTCTCTCTTTTGTAAGTACACCAATGGGTTAAGTGCTGTGTATGATTTATTCATCTCATGATATGGGTTTAATGCAGGGCCGAAACCTGTGTACAATTACAAAATTCAAAACCCTCGAGAATGAGGATAAACCGTTAGTTTTGAAGGAACTTAGAAAATTATGGGATAGGCAATTACCTAACCTTCCATGGAAGAAGGGAGAGTATGATGAATCAAACACGCTTTTGTTGGATGATTCTCCTTATAAGGCTTTGCGAAATCCTGTGAGCTTTTAACTAGTTTCCTCTATTTGCTTATGGCTTATTTAACACTTTTCAGATTGTTGAAATTCAAATGATGCTCTAATGCTTTCAATCTTTTCATTGGTAGGCAAATACTGCTGTATTTCCAGATCCTTACCAATACATGGATGCTGCAGATTGTTCATTAGGTGAGACATGAACTAACATGTTTTAGGGAATTACAGGTACACAAACAGATTGACCATGATACAGTATCTAAGCCTTCAAAGGGGGTATATTATTGATCTTACCTTTTTGGTCTTTTCACGGTATAGAAAAAGCAAAAATGGATCTTTTTAAATAGGTTCTGTAGATCCTACCCTTACCTTTATTGAAACCATAAACTTGTTGGGTAAAAAATGCCTTCTCCCTGTTCGAGGAACTCTGAAATTATGTAGTCGGCCTTTGTATTTGCATGTATTACTGTGTTGTGAGGCTGCGTTCACTATATGTAACAGTGTAATTGCACTGCCAGTCATGTGATTTTTCAAGCATAACCATAACTCAGTCTCAGCTGACCTTTTCTTCTGTACATATATAACCAAGTTTCGTTTGCCTGTACTCTGTAAATATCCCTAGTGATGGTTTAGTTATGTTTTGGTATTTGGATATACTCTAATATTTAAGCAGAGCGCGTGTGTGTGGGTGGGTGGGGGGATAAAAATGAAAAACAATGACAAAAGCCAACAGTTTTATGGATAATTTCTTATGCAAATGATATTGGTTCATGTTACAGATCTTACCATTTGGGTTTGCATTGAAGGTCATCTGTAGTGTACCTAATTCCTCCTCCGGCTTATTTTCCTTGCGTCCTTTTATTGCAATTTTCATTGTTAAATAATGTATGCAACAGCACCTGAAGGAGATCTTCGGAAATATCTTGAACGGTTGGCTGAAGCAGAAAATGTTCAGCAGTTCATCGAGCAAAATCCATTCGGGCAACCGGCCATCACAGAGACTGATCCACATTGGGATTTCTATTCCCAAATCATAGAAGACAAGACGTTGCAAGCTCGGTAATTCCCGCTCCAATTTTTCGCATGTAAGTCTCGAAACAAATCCTTCATTTTTGACATCTTTTGAAAGTTATAGGCATTTAGGTTAGCATATGGTGATTTCTGCTGATGATAAAACCTTAATTGGCCTTTCATAGTTCACATTGGTCGGCTCTTTTTGAGGTGGTCTCCCTTCCAAAATACCAGGAACGATGTTGCTTTGGCTCTATTTTTCTCGGAGTATTCGTGTTCGATGTATATTAAGAAGGTCGGGATATGATTCTCCGGTGGCTTCGGAAAACTCTTCGACGGTTCTTGTTCTCTATTTTCTTAGTAAAAGTAATTGTGTCTAAAATCATTATTTTGAAATTTAGTTTTTTTTAGAATATATAAATTTGTGACATGATTTTAAGCAGCAAATTATGAAAAGAGCTTTCTATGAAAGACAAAAGACATCTTATACTCTTGACACTCTAGTGTGACATGACGTCAAGTTTCAAACCCTCAATCATACTTAAAGAATTTAGTACCTCATCTCATTAGTCCAACTGATTGTCATTTAAATTCATATTTATTTAATAATAGAATCATTTATATAAACTACTCTTGTTTTTAGTGTAATTTGTAAGAATAAATTATATTTAAAAATAACTTTCTATGAATTTACACATTAATCGATTAAGATACATATATAAGTAATTATATGAAAAACTTTGATCACCTCTCTATCTGATCATGGTGATGTCTTCAAATATTACTTGAGTAATTTAGACACTAAAGTTGTAGTTATCCAAATAAAGAAATTAGAAGAGAAAGACCCTAACTTTTATTTTTGGTTTCATAATTTTGATGTCTTGTTCTTTTCTCATTTGATCATTTATGGGTTGGTTTAGTGAAATATATTATTAGACTTATCGAATAAGATTTAGTGTTCAGATTTTAATGTCATGAACAAAATAAATTGAATCGAGATATTATTCTTATAATAGATTTTGTACATTACATGGTTTATATAAATTAGATGCAAATGATTATATTATAAAATAAAATAAAATTTTCATATGTTTTGATTTTAGTCTGTTTTTAAAATTAAATCCTATCTAATTTAAAATATTTATTATTTTCAAATATTTATGAAGTTGTATATCCTTAATTGTCAAATTGCAACATTTTAGTGAAAAAAGAAAGAAAGAGAAGAAACAGATGTTAACAAATATCTACACGTCTAAATTTGGTAATTGATACAATAGCTTGATTTATAATATTTCAGGTTGGTTGGTATGGATTGGATTATTATTTTTAAGGGTAAATTTTCTAAAATGTTAATTGACTTTACACTGTATATCAATTTTATTATTGGATTTAATTTTAATATTAATTTGGGTAAAGTATATAAATAGTCCTCAAACTTTTAGGGATTTTGTATTTTATTTACCTAACTTTTAAAACTTGTAATACAATCATCACACTTTTAATTCGTTTTCATTTTGATCCCGTACCTCCCGTGACACTTAATTTCCGTTAATTCCCCTTCTTCTTTTTCTTCTTCATGCGTGGTTCAAACTTTTGGTTCTTCTTCTTCGGTCTTCAAGTCCATGGCTATGCATGATTCAAACTTTTGGTCTTCTTCTTCGCTCCTTGGTGCTTTTTCTTGATGTTTTTAAGTTTCATTGTTTCATCAAAGAGGAAAATTTTATTGTGCTACCTCGGCCTTGACCCTCGTTAACCGCAAAACGGATCGGTCCAACAAAAACAAAAATCTATGTTATCGGTGGGGGAAAAGTATTGCGATTTTTTCAAGGGGATTAGTTGTTTGTTTATGGGTCAAGGCCGAGACAATGGTAGTACCAGCCTTCTTTGCAAGAACCAAATATGAAAGTGGAAGCGATGGAAACAGAGAGGAGTGAGTTCGCCCTGGATTTACAAAGAGAGAGCATCAAAATACTAGAGCTCCAAATCGTTTCCATCATTCACAAAAATACCAAAAGATCAATGATTTTTATTCCAACAAAAGGGGCAAAAGTCTAGGAAAATAAGAATTATGGAGGTATGGGATTTTCCACAAAAATCCGTAGCCATGGACAAATATAACCAGTGCTGGAAATTAGGGACAAATTTTAGGGTTTATAGGGCAAATTTTTTTGGGGGGGGGGGGAAAGAAGAAGAGTTGACAGAAGTGAGTTGATGGCTTATCCAACTTACGGAAGGTAACTCTCACACCCCAAATTAGGGGCTAAAAGTTATTAATTTTAAAGCATTGAATTAAAGTCATATTAAGGGAGAAATTGAAGACCAAATTGTAATTTTTTCAAAGTTACAGTTCGTTTTCGAAACCTGTGTGAAGTTCAGAGACTTATCCTTGAATTATTCCAATTTCACCTAGTAAATTAAAACCCGATTAACCCCAAAAATCCCCAAAATTCAAACCTATGTAATCCCTAACCCCGACTACACCCCGTCGATCATTGCCTTAATTCGTCGCCGTCCGACCACCTTTCGATACACTACCACCCCCGTTTGAACGACCGTATTGCCCCTACCAAAGCCCAAGCATCGTTGCACCGTGAAACACCTTATATCACCGTGAATCGATGATTTTTTATGCGATGGAAATCCCAAAATTTCGCCGTTGTTTTCGTCGAATTTCGGCCAATCTAGTCGGCGTTGTCGTTCACCACCATTTCCATAAGCTTTAACGGTGACATGCGAAAAAACCCGACCGGTTTCATTCCTCGTTGACGTGCCGTCACCGATCTGACCGTGGGTAAGTTTCGGGTTTATAGTTTTGTTAAGTTTCTTTTGGTTTTAGTTAATTTTTGAATTGGCTTGACTTGTTGATGGTGTGTAGGTGCTCATGGATTAAACGACCGACCAACCGGATCTCCGTTGTCGTCGCCATACACCGACAGTTCGCGTGGGCTTACTCTGCATGCCCTGGAAATGTTCTAGAACTGGTCCAGCCAGTTTGGACCGGTCTGAACTGGCCTAACTTGACTCGAACCAGTCAACCCAACTCGCCTGCCCAACCGCTTGACTTGATCCAAACCGATTTGATCAGTCAGACCGTTGACTTTGACCAGTCAGACCATTGACTTTGACCGAGTCAACCCGTTGACCGTTGACTATGACTTTGACCAAAAAAGTTAAATTTTCTGAAAAGCCTGTTTTATGTTTTTCAGCGTCTTGAGTCCGAATCCGAATCCCGTTTTGCCAAATTCTCACCCGGTAAGTCATTTTTCAAAGTTTTATCTTCGAATTCAAGTTGGTTTTTCATTTAAGTTCAATTTCTGACGTAAAATTGTTTGATATGTATCTGAGGAATTATTGGACATTGAATTAAAGTTCCAGGATGATCGAATGAAGTTTTAATAGTCGATCGATATGGCATGAAAACCGAGATAATACTCTTCTACCTTTTATATGCTTTTAACAACTCGCTAATAAATGGTAAATACATGAATAAAAATGATTGGTCCATTAGGTGTAGTTAACTATCTTTGGACTCATATGGAAATTGAATTAAAGACAAATCACTGTATAAGACTCTAACGGCTCGAAAAAGAAATTGGTAGACTGATTGAAAATAAATTGTAGTTCAATGATTTAATCAGTAAATCAATCAATCTCAGAATGCGTAAATTCTGATTAATCTTGTTAAAGATTAAATGATGGAAATATTTGGATAAAGCACTTGGGGTAAAATTACGAAAGTGCCTTTGTATTGTAAAAGGACCAAGACATCTCCTAGTGGTGAAAATAACCTCCAGTGATCAAATGAACGATGTACTTTGAATTCTAAAGGAACTAGAATACTTTCAAGCCTAAGTTATCATAAGAAATGCCACTGACAGAATTGAATGAAATGACGGTAATATCCTTAAGAGTAAAAAGAACTATGAATAAATATGATAATGAAGATGACTTGGGAACTTAAATTATGATCCACTTGAATCTTGGAATCACCGATTAAATTCCTGATTTAATTTGAATACCTCTGAAGTGTATTATGATTCGAAGCACGTCCAAACTCTGGAATAACTAAATACCCTCAGCTCTGAAATGAACAAATCAACCTCATATACTAATATGACTATATTATATGACCAAGATAAACGGAATGAAAGTACTGTATATATTCGAATTTCAGAAATGATAGAATTTGCAATACCCCAAATGTCGAACTAGGGACTTTATTGAAAAGATTTAAAAATGTAGGATTTAAGTGTTTAAATGATAAAAGAGGGTAAATGATTAGAATATTGTTTTAGATTAGATTGTAACCATAGATGAATAGAGAGGGTATTTTAGTCCTTTAAAGAGGAAATAAATTTAATAATTATTTTAATAAGGTATTTAAATAAGGAAAAGGGAAAATGAGATACAATGCTATATTCTCTATATTCTCTTCTTCTTGCTGTGGTAAAAGCTCTCCACATATCTCAAAGGTAAGATCTCAAATGGCTAAGTTATGGATGAGTTAATAGAGATTGAAGAAAATGGTTTTTTGAGTGATATGTTAAAATAAGAGGGTTTATAAATGTTTAATGGTAGATTTGACTTGTCACAGAGGTAAATGAGAGATTAGAAGCATTGCATAGGATTAAGAACACGTTAGGAAAAGTGGTGTGATTCTTAGAATTGAATGTTCTTGGAAGATGTTAGATGTTTTAAGAAACAAAATGAAGGAAAAATAGTATGGATAGTTAAAAAAGAGTTTCATAGTATTGTAGGGTGTATATATAATGAAAGTTTACCCAATTTGGGTGATAATTAGGTTGAAAACTAGAAATTCGGGTATCAGTACTGATAGAACAGTACCGATACTATAGGCTAAAATGGGATGAATCTTCTATGTAGTATCGATACTGATTTAATCAGTATCGATACCGGCAGGTGGGTATCGATATCGAAGAGAAGAGAAGATATCGATACCATTTCAAAACAGAATGCAAAAATGGTATCGATACCATAACATAATATCGGTATCATAGTATAGTAGTATCGATACCATGGTATGTGTATCGATACTGAGGAGCCAGAAATTGTAAGATAGGCTGATAATGTTGTAGAAAAGTTAATAATAGGTTATATTGAGTAATGTTTAAGTGTAATTGTCAGGAAATATACTAGCAATTGATATTGTACATGTATTTAATGAATTTTGAGTAGATCGAAATCAAGTTCCCGAGTCAAGAAAATAAAGGGCAAGGGCAAATTACTCGAGTGATCAGCGTTGCATTTTGGATACAGTAGCTAGGCAAGCCAGGTAAGTGCATTTAATTGTGTAACTATATGATATACTAATCATATATGTTTGACTCTTAAAAATGTATGTGGTGATTACCAAATAGGCACTAAACGTGCATTTCACGGAATTCATCCTTTGTGGATTGAAAAACTATTTCGACACTAAGTGTGCATTTCACGGAATTCATCCTATGTGGATGAATAATCATTTCAGCACTAAGTGTACATTTCACAGAATTCATCCTATGTGGATGAATAATCGTTTCAACACTAAGTGTGCATTTCACAGAATTCATCTTATGTGGATGAATAACCGTTTCGATACTAAGTGTGTATTTCACGAAATTCATCCTATGTGGATGAATAATTGTTTCGGCACTAAGTTTGCATTTCACGGAATTCATCCTATGGGGATGAATAACCGTTTCTGTACTAAGTGTGCATTTCACGGAATTCATCCTATGTGGATGAATAACCGTTTCAGCCCTATGTGTGCGAAACACAAAATTCATAATATGTTTATGAATGATCGTATGGGCACTACGGGTGTATTACAAGGAAATGATAATGAATGGAAATATCGAATTGATATTTCATCGATAAAGAATAATGATATATATATATATATATATATATGATTTCATTGTATGATTAGTTTTTGCCTCACTAAGTAATACTTAATGTGCGTTTATTTCACGCGTAGGTGGAATACAAGCTGAGTAAGGAGATCATCAGGCATCAAGCCAGAGTCGCCTCATCAGTAACCGTATGACATACCTGTCTACTTTTGATCTATTTTAGTTGGTATGTAATAGAGTTTAGTAAAATGCTCTGAATAATATTAGATTAAACTGTTGTAAAATGGTGGGGGTGTTAAAACATCTCTTTTTGTTCTTCTATTTAAGTTAATGTATGTGTTATTTTAATTGAATTAAATGTTTTATAAAATGAAACAAAATTTTACGGGTTTTCGAATAAGGAACATTAATAATAGTGATGTGACATCTGTATCTCGCATATGGAAGGGTATACGAGAGATGGGTCTTACATTTATTGGTATCAGAGCTACATGTTTAGCTAATTCTCGGCCGAATCAAGTGTAATTTTTAATGTAAAAAGAGTTTACATGACACTAAGATGTCAAGGTTACTGATAGGGTATAGAATGAATACGATAAGATGTGTCTCCTTACTAACTTAAGTATTATCTTTGTGTATGTTGCAATAGATGTCAGATTCTATGAATTTGAGAAGAGCGATTGGACAAGAGAGTAGAGATGGATCGAATAGTGAAAGCTATGAAGAAAATAGTAAACATCCGATTCCATCTGAGAATGCAGTGTACCGGTACCTCATGTATGCCTGTTCCGGAGTTTGGAGCTTTCATGCAAGCTATCGATGCTATCTTGACAAGGTTCCAACCTCTATTACCTCCCTCTGCTCCTCTAGTACCACAAATACTAATTCCGAAGGAGTTAAGAAGTTTGGGAGCTCTTGAGTTCAGGGGAGAAGAAGGTGAAGGTCCTATGGACGATGACTTATGGTTGAACGATGTGATGATAATGTTGGAAAGTTGATAGCTCCGTAAAAAAGTCACATTTTGGGACTTTTTCACTTAAGTTATAATGTCTAAAAGCTCATTTAGGACCATATAGATGTATTTAGGAGCATATAGTTGCATGTGGTTGAATTCGGTTTGCCGCGGTATTTTAATTTGTCATCATTGATGCCTTATGGGGAGGGTGTTTTCTTAATGATGTGCAGGAATTGAGAGCAAGGAAAAGAGAAAGGGAAATCCCGTGACATATGGAGACTGATGAGCAGAATGAAAATGTTGAGTTAGATTGGCATTTCGAGAGCGAACAAAGTGAAAGAAGATATTTTTGAAGCCATATGTCCTTACTTTCACGTGATCTCTGACCGGGAGCGAGAAATCTGCCTCGAGGATCTGCCTTGAGGGATCAGTGTTGCTACAGGCAATCTTGCTAACGCGCTACCCTGCTGTAGATCCTGTCTGTCCTTGAGCTTCTGCAGCAGGATTATGCTGAGTACTCAACTAACAACCCAGGCTGGATCAATGCCAGTTGCCCATCAGGACCACTTCCAGCTCTGCCCGATCCTCACGTGAATTAAGCATGGTTTGAGGTATCCTAGGAATTTCAACACCAAGTCCTAGTGTTAATCTTCCCCTATAAATAGAGGATGACGCCATAATGAAGAATACTTTTGGTTCCACGCCGTTTTAAGCTTAAAAGTTAAAGAAAAAATGTCTCTCCTTTCTCCGTCAATCCTATTTTCCGTGGAATTTCTCTATTAACAAGCTTGAGGGAGTGGCGTTTTAGGTATCCGAGAGGATCTAGTTTGATTGGGGCAGTTCGTGGTGACCGAGGGAAGCTCCGGCAGTGCACGTCGAAAGCTTTTCCTCATTCCCTTAGCTCTTTGCTTTCATATTTTATCATTTGGGTTGTAAGGAACGAATAAACTTGCTTTGTGCTTGCTTATTTCAAACCCCACCATGAACTAATCCTATTTGGTGGGAGTTCATTTTGGATATTTAAGTTTTATTTCAATGAATGGTTGTTTTTCTATGCTATAATCTGTTTTGTTTATGAAGCGTAGTGCCATAAGGTTGTAGGAGCTACGAGAGTAGCCATTCCTTAGGAGATTACTTAGGGTTCAAGAGAATATCTAGGTAGCACATCCTTAGTGTTCGAGAGAAACTAGGGAGAAACCACATAAGCAAGGGGTTCTAGATAGTAACTAGGCCTAATCCACTTTAGAGATAAGGCTAGTATTTCATTTGACTAAAAGGAGTTGTGCATGATTGATAGGTTAGATGTTAATGCTGCCGCAAAAAGGTATTGCCGAGACATATCCTGTTATCTGGACAAATAGGATCACTGCAGGGGCTTACACCAACCGGGTTTTCCAGGGTATCTTCAATCTGTCGAGTCCCTTACTAGAGATAGCATAGGGCACCCTAGTAGACTCTGTCGGGAAGACAAGTTTATAGAAGTAAGACCATTCTGAGAAGTAGACTTAGGTTTTCCTTACTGACTCCTATCACTCATTCCCATAGTAACTTGTCGTGTGAGAAAGATAAAGTACTATAAAATAAATCTAGTATTTGCACTTTATTTTGCCTTGACATTTCTATTTTTTTGCACTCAACACAATTCAATTTACCACGGCATTTCCATCCACTTTGCCACGACATATCCATTTGCTACCATACTACCACCATTCCATTTCCATAACATCCATCTCAGTTTGCCACAACATTCTCATTTGTACATACCATCACTAACTTTACTTAGGTGACAAAGTAAAGTGCTTTGATAGAACTTATTCGATTTCCTCTAATCCCTGTGGAGACGATACTCACTTATTACTGTATTACTTGTTCGATTGTGTATACTTGCACATATTTCCGCACCCATAGTTAGTACTCACACAGAGCGGACAAAAGTCTGCAGTGCTCCGATCATGAAAAACTAGATGGAGCTGTATCATTACTCAGAGGATCGACTCGGGTATGGTGGAAAACAACGACAATGTATGCGTCGCCTGAGAAATTGAACTGGCAGTTTTTCCAAGAGGAGTCCAAGAACAAGTATATCGGGGAGCAGTTTATGAGATCAATGTTGTTGAGTTTCTTAGCTTGAAAAAATGTGATCGAGCGGTGCATGAGTATGAGGCCGAGTACAATAAGCTCAACCCTTATGCTACAGAGGTTGTTCCTAATGATAAAGCTTGTCGAGATTGGTTCATTGAGGGTCTAAGTCCTAAACTAAAAGAGATGATGTTAGCATTAAATTTGTAGTCTGCAAGAAGTGATAAATAGAGCAAAGGCGATTGAAAGAGCTCAAGAAGATCATTGTATAAGACTCGAATGGCTCCAAAAAGAAATTTGTAGACTGATTGAAAACAAATAATCTCAGAATGCGTAAATCCTAATTAATCTTGTTAAAGGTTAAAGGATGGAAATATTTGGATAAGAAATTACCAAAAATAGCACTATGGGGTAAAATTACGAAAGTGCCCTTGTATTGTAAAATGACCAAGACATCCCCTAGTGGTGAAAATAACCTACAGTGATCAAATGAACGATGTACTCTGAATTCTAAAGGATCTAGAATACTTTCAAGCGTAAGTTATCAAAGTAATGCCACTGATAGAATTGAATGAAATGACGATAATACCCTTAAAGAGTAAAAAGGACTATGGATGAATATGATAATGAAGACGACTTGAGAACTTAAATTATGATCCATTTGAATCTTAGAATCACCAATAAATTCCCGATTTAGATAGAATACCTCTGAAGTATATTATGATTCGAATCACATCCAAGCTCTGGAATAACTAAATACCCTCAGCTCTGAAATGAACAAATCAACCTCGTATACTAATATGACTATATTATATGACCAAGTTAAACGAAATGGAAGTACTATATGTATTCGAATTTCAAAAATGACAGAATTACTCTAGAAACTCCGAAGTGATCGGGATAAACTTGACTACTAAATGGAAGTACGTCGACATTTCCTGATATTGTTGCAATGTAGAAATGAAATAAAGACCATTGGAGTATCTGTTCGTCTTCCTAAGATATATTCAGCGATGATTCTGAAGATGATCAATTCGACAGGAATGTCTGTATTGAAAAGTGAATACTCTGGAAGTGCAACGATTTAACCGGTTGACAGGTATCATTGATGGGACTTGTACAGTTTGAGTTAACTCGATATTTCGATAAATCGATACAAATCGTAATTGTCCTGAATCTTCGTTTCTCCCTTATCAGCTCAAATCACTGAAAATCCTCCAAGAACCTAATTCCCAAAATGCCTCTGATTTCCTGAATAATGGAATCACTCATGTTATATTTGAAAACACAAGTAACTCAGATGCAAAGGATTCTGAATACCTTTATGATTTCATAGTGCCTCAAAAAAATGTCCGAATACTACATGATCATGATAAATCACGTTATGAATAACTGATGATTCCGTCAGCTAATGAACGCTTTAGATAGTGATTCTAACTTATGGTATTCTATCGGTATACTGAAGATCCGTGTTTCCCTTCCCGATAAGATTATTAAGTACCTCCGAATAATATCTAGATCCTCTAGTGTGTTCCCTGATTACACAAATGTTTTCTCTATTTATGTTCTGATCTCTACTCTGATTTCTGATATCTCTGTTACTGATTGAAATTATTTTATACGTGGTACTCTGGGACTCTGGTATGACTAAAGTCTCTGGGAGGTTCAGTCGCTGCTAGTAATTTCTTGTATAGGTTCAACACCGATTGGTAATTCCTTATGGACCTAAGGTGACCCTTGGGTAGGCTCTGCAACCTCAAGATCTTCTTGGGTAGGCCCTGCAGCCCCAATATTTTCTTGGGTAGGCTCACAGGCCCTAAGATGTTCCCTTAGGTTATGCAGTTCTAGGGAACTGCATATGGCATTCGGTTGGAGGGTTTTACTATGGTTTTTGAAAAAATACGTTTTAAACTGCTACTGTTTTAAAAATGATCTGTACATTTTCACTTGTTTTATGGGAACACACTAGACACCATATTTCGATCAACTGAACCTAGTCATCCGAAACTTTTACTCTGAACTGAAAGCTTACCATCATTTACTATATGAGATATCAGTGGGACCTCAGCTCAGCATAAAAATAAGTAGATGTCTGAGTCAATAAGGAAACCTATGCTCATCTATTATTTGCATGTTCTTCAGCATCATCTAGTAGTACAATATTATTGAGCTTTCCAAAGCTCACTTTATTACTCATCTTTTCAGGTTAAAATGATTGAACTAGTGCAACTATCGACGTCAGTAAGGGAGTCCCACCGGCGTTGCTTGCGGTGTATGGTGCATGTGATTAGGGGGTATGTAGGTTGTATTTTGTTTTTACATCCGGGTATGGAATCTGTTTTATTTCTGAATATTGTTAAATTTTACTGTTGTGTTTATAAATTGTTTTATGATTTTGCATGTTTTAATTTTTTAAAACATTTTCTAGGATTTTTATGGTGGGTCGCTCCGATAGTCCTAATGTGACACCTCAGATCGGATCGAGTCACCCGTATCGGTCTATGGGTGTTACAGTAACGACAAGGACCTTACTGAAAACAAACTATAAGTTCAATGATTGTCTTGCAAGTTTTAAAAGTTGGGTGACCAAAATGTAAACACCTTAAAAGTTCAAGTAATATTTTTATTCTTTACCCTATTAATTTTTATTTTTTGTTCAATTAAAACATTAAATTATAAAATCATTGAAATCTAAATGATGTGATAATTTTTATTTTTGATATATTTTAAATTTATTTTTAATTCTATCTAAAAGGGAGAGTATTTCTAGTTTTTCCTATCTATTTTTAGTCATTGTAAAAATCATCATTCTCGTACATATTTTATGGTCATTCTAGATATCGATAAACTCATCTCATTACCTTTTATCACTTTTTTATTTTGATTTTTCTCAAAAACCTCTTTAATGTCAAAAAAGTAAATATAAAAATTTATCATTTTTTAAGTTTGAAGGTTTTCTCAAATTTGAGAGATTTTAGATGTTTGTTCAAAAATTTGAACAATTAAAAGTATTCTTTTTTAAAAAAAGGCAATATACCTCAAAACTAGTCTCATTGCATGGTTATTGAAAGAGATCAGAACATTAAGACATGAAATGTAACACCTTAAACCGATTGTGCCTAAAGTGCCATATTGGACCGCCAAGACAAACCTTGAATTTTAGAAATTATTTCATTTTCATTTAAAACATATTGAATGGTACCAAAATATACATACATGCCATTTATAAAAATACTTTTATAAACCGGAGCTCTTAACACATAGTTTAAATAAAATAATACAACTCGAAGTTTGATAATCCAAACATAAGTAATGCTCTATGAATACACATGTCCACTAAAACTACAATACGATACTTTGGAAGAGATGCTGGAAGTCCTACTATGCTAGTACTCCATGAACGAATCAAGCTAATAACTTGCAAAAAGAAAATATCCGAACATTAAGCTTACAAAGCCCATAGTATATTCGCTATTCTAGAGCAACATTATGAGTCTCATAAACACAAGCATACTAGAAGACATCGTACTAAGTACTATGTACATATATGATCATAATAAAGTGCTACATTCTCAAGGTTCAACTGTTCTATCGCTAAAGTAGGAGTCTCATGCTTCCTTTAATACTTTATTAAGGGCTTTTCCATGAGTATACATCTAGGCGTGTTAAAAAATACTTGACCCAATTGACTCGGTCCGTTGACCCAAATATAAAAAATGAGCTTTTAAAAAATACCCGACTAGGTTGGGTACCTGACCCATGATTTTTCCAGAGTATTTGGGTAGGATCTGGGCCGAAAATATTTCATAACCGGGTACCCGACCCGACCCGGTAGTTTTAATATATATATATATATTAGTTTAAATTATATTTTTATTTTAGATTCCTTAATATTTTTACCTTAAAATTAAATTTAAATCCCTAAATTTTTATTAGATTTGTATTATGTACTTTTAATTTTAAAATTTTTAAAGAAAGTTTTTTAATTTTTCACTATGAGATTTAGAAAAAAAATCATGACTGATATTAATATTTTTAATATTTTCTTTTGTAAATAAAATTTAATATATTTTTATTTTGTAAATAAAATTTAATATATATATATCCAAATATTTAACCTTAAAACTAACTTCAAATCACTACTTTTTGTGAGTGAATTATGTATTATGAATTTTTAAATTTTTATGTATTTCATATGTGTGTTTTTTTAAAAATTAAATTCAAAAATAAAAAAATATTGTGCATTCTCTAAATTTGACATATAACATCAAATACTAGACAATTGAGGGAATCCCAATATCGCATAGCATCAGTGAAATTCCCACTAAGTTCCTGAATGATCTCATGGTCTCACACACCATCAAATAGATCATGGAAGGGAAACTTAATATCATATAACATCGGTAAAATTCCCGCTCCACTAAAGCATTGGCTTGGTCTCACATAGCATCAAGCCATATTGTAAGGATAATTGTTGTACTATACTGATGCAACTATATATGCATGACTGAGGGTCCAAAGGCCACACACCACTAACAATTCCCCACTAGGGCAACTAAGGTAGCCTAACTACACACTATCATAGCTCGACACACCAAAGTGAGGTTATCCTCTCATTAGCTGTTATCTTGCTCATTCTTTCATATAGAATGTTATGCATGCGTTCATTAGTCGGTTACATTTGTTAGTCTATTAAGCTACTATATTCTGGTCATTTAATACTTGATACATTTTAATCATTTATGTCTTTAAGGAAGTTTCTATTCATTTCATGATTTTATGATAATTATTATTTCTACTACTTACTTGTTGTATTATTTGCTAGCCCGATACATGAATCGAGTTTATTTCTTAGTAGCGATACTCTAGTCGCTTTCACCAAACTTCCCTTATGTTCACCCTTAAACTAGAGGAATGATTTGTATGATCGCAGTTCACTAACATTCTCATAGTACACGATTCCTCTATTATGTAATTCGATTAGTTTATCATACCTCTTGTCGGTACATCCTCTACAACGATTCTTCATTCTTAGTTAATTGATATGTGCTCGACTGAAATTACTTAGAGGTATTACGCCTAATATGGTTACTTTGGTCGTAACTTTCTTCTATGATTGTTTCTAGGCACCTTTTCCCAATTGTGTCCCACACGGACTAAGTCTCAACATTATGTATCATCTTTAACTTTTACTGACCTCAATGAAGTTTACTATCAATGCCCATCATGCACTATCAATATCCCTAGTCAAGTATTGATACCCCTATCAGTATCAGTACTAAAAACCACTTATCCCCGCCAAAAATTAGCCTAGTATCGATACTCCTCCCCTATACTCATCCCCTTAATATTGATACTCTATGCTGAAATTACCTATAAATAATTCCAGTTCATCTAATATCAATATTGTTCATACATCAATGATATTTGAACCAAAACTACCTTATTTAAGCTCTGGAAATACTCAAGAATCATCCTAAATGTCTTAGTTTCATACTAAATCTTGTTCTATAGCTTAGGGAAATTACTTAGGGTTATAAAGTACCATAAAACACATGATTTACACCAAAAACATCATCTAAACATGAAATCAATAAAAACTCCCAAATATCCTCAATACTCAAATCCCCAAAAATATCATGATCATGAAGTCGTAACACAACAAAGAATTAAAAATACACTACATTGGTTTTAGAATCCCAAAATGAAGCTCATTTTCTAGCTATATCTACTTTCTCTTCTTCCTCTTGAACTTGAGCTCTTTACACCCATTTTCTCTAGCCACAAACGGAAAACAAATATTTTCTTAATATAAATGGTTGTAGGAAGACTAATGGCAGATTAGAAGTCGATGGAGACAAAGAAGGAACCCTTATAATTTCTTTGGATATATGAGGTTTGAGGAAAAGAAGAAGGAAGAGGAAAATGAAGAGAGAAGATGATGAAGAGAATAGATAAAACCCTTTAGCTTTTGTCTTCTAAAAGCTATGCTGAACATGTAATAAAATACCTAGGAAATTAACCTCATTTTCATAAATAGGACAATTACACTTTTGGTCCTCCATCTTTTAACTCTAATGTAGAATTCCCCTTTTTATGGCCAATCGTGCCTAATTCACATCCATCTAAGCCCTACTTGGCCTAACGACTTTAATTACAAACTCCACGAGGTCCACACACCTCTCGGGTAAACTTAAAACTACTAGCCTAGAATTTGGGGTGTTACAACTATCCCATTATTGAAAGAAATTTTGTCCTTGAAATTTACTTAGATTGAATAACGACCTATCCTTGGTCAAACACTTAGAAGCCACAAAGCACCGAAATTCTTTTCAAGTATGATCTTTAGGGAATAAGTTTAAGTGACATGACACGTAAGAAACTCACCAAATCGATCTATGATTTTTCCAAAAGACGCTACCTACATTGAACTTTAAGCAAAAACCCTCGAGAAATGTAAAGCCAATGAATCACATTCTTATTATCTAGCACTAAATGCTTGAAACGTTTCAAGGATAAACACTTCTCCGTGACTAGTCTGTAACCATCAAACTTTTTACTGACTAACTCTACCCAATCGAGCTAACATACTACATCACTCTATAGTCTTTTTTACTTACTAAATATAGGCAACTTGTCATAATACACGTCGAGAACCTACGAACACTTTCTATACATGGTCTCAATGTCGTCTATTGAAGACGTGATGTCGATTCTTAACTTTCTACATATTGATCTAAATGTTTCCGCTGTATAACTTTGATTCAATATTCATCCATGCTACTTTATTGTTTCTCATTTTCCTTGTAGTTTATAAATGTGTTAATCACCGATTCATGCATCAAGAGTAATCACATATGAAAATCATATACTTGCTTAGCAAAACTACTGACATCTAGCTCACTTAGAAAACACACATTACAGAGCGGAGATCCCTCGCAACCACACTATAATTTAAGGATTTTATGACTTTATGTCTTGTACCCACGATCGCTTACCGCCACTGTGCTATAGCCTCAAAAACTAAAATCCACAGTACTACACATCGCTACATACTATTAAGTTTTATATATAGCTCATGCTCATATACCGGTATGGAGACATCAAAGATAAGGCTAGCTCACAAAGCTAAACCACTTACTATTCCCATAAGAAGGCATCATGGTGTAGTCGGAGGGTTCATTGTACCTTGGTACTCATACCCTTTTATCTTAACTATAGTACCCTTAGTACTTAGGGTGAGATCAAGATCTACTGCTCCAGAAATATACACTTGGCTAACTTACTCCTTGCTAGTACTTGAGGTATCTGTGCCTAGTTAGCAACTGAAGTGCCTTGGCACTGACTGAGATATATTCTAATATTTCTAGAATACAAGATGATCATCATGCTGGCTAGATTAACTTGGGTACTCTTAACACTCTCATGGAGATCTCTACCTCTAAAGCTGAACTTGAGATTACTAAATCTCCATAGATTGTCACACGAAGCCTCAAATAATGATGCATAAACATCTTATATTCTCATACCTAACTTGGCAACCCCACAAGGATGTCACCCTAGGGAACACGCAAGGGTAGAGGATTCTATGGTTAAGTATTTTCTTAGAGTTGACCTTCAACTCAACAAGGAACAATCACATATTCTCATTTGGTTCTCATACATATATAACTTGTAACTTTAATATCAAAGTAAATCTTCTGTTAATAACTTTCTTTAGGTTAGATAATAAGCCTGACCCAAACCCTCGAAGAATATATAAGGTAATCCTGACTCATGAATACTAGTATAATATAAATAACTAGAATTGTTAAAAAAATGTACCTAAAATCTCATCTGTGTCATAAATATCCTTTGAGGTCTTGCAATAATTTGATAAACTGGATCGTGCGTAGTCAAACCGAAAATAGGTCGATATGTGCCTTCACTTTATTGTCCGAGCATAATGCTAGCACATTTTTATGTAGACTCTCTAACATGCTTAGCTATTGGGATCATTCCCTTTGGTCGAGCTAAGACATCGCTATCCGAACCAGGGCAATCCTTCACTATATGTTCAAAGGATCAGTATCTATAGAACTTCCTAGAGATTATAAAGAACCTTACTTGATACTTCTTGCCATAATACTCAAACTCTGAACATCTTAATAATCTATCGGAGCTTTCAAAGCTTGCTACCAATGATGGAGCTGACGGTCTCCTATGAGACGCTACATCTGACCTCTAACCCGACTAAAGTGATTGATCTGACGTCACTCTTCTCTGCTCACTAGAATCTCTAACCCTATTAGCCACTAGATGAGATAATTCTAATGGTAATGAGGTCCTTATACTCAAAGTTCTAGTCTCACCTAACAAACTTATCCTTATGATATGTACCCTTTCTATAACCTTAGACTGTCATGTCAACTCTGAAAACACTCTAGGTGGGTATGTCGCCAACTACACATGGATATAAATATAAAGACCCTTGAGGAACCTATTTCACCTCAAAGAATCAGTCACAACCAGTTCTAGAGCATAACGACTCAACCAAAGAAAATATCTCTCGTACTCATACACTAAGTGATATCCCTAAACTAGTTCAGAGAACTGCATTCTCAATAAAATCTATATGTGCCTCGCCAATAAAATTTCCTCTAAACTAACTCAAGAACTGATTCCACGTAGGCACCTCTAGCTGTAGAGCTAACTCTACAGTCTTCCACCAGTCGAAAAAATCACCTTTGAGCAAAGAGGTGGAACACTCTAGCTTACCCTATGGGGTAATATGAAGCTATCTCAAAGTCCTCATGGTCTTTCTTAACAATTAACCGACCGAAATCATACCATTATCGCTTGAACCATATAAGTAAATTGTATTATACCTTCTCAGTCTCTCTACTAGGGACTCTATGAACACTAACATACTCTGGACGGTCGACTAAATAGTTTGCGTTATAGGAATAACGTCCACTATCTCTTTAAAAGTGAAAGTCTAGCTTATAAAGAAGGTCTCCTCTGTGACTCTTGTTCCTAACGAGACCACATGATCCTATATCGTAGGTAAGAACTCGTTACTAACATTATCAGGATGAGAGACATGACTCTCCATCCTATCATCGAGACTATGCTTTGATCTATCGACTAATGTAAATTTTTATAACACAAATAAAGAAAAAAACCACCATCAAGATTCTATACTTATACGAGTACTTTCAGTACATGTATTCATTGACACCGTATTATAACCGTTCATTGGGTCCTAGGACCAAGTTAACCTGGCGCTCTTAAAACATGAAATGTAATACCCTAAACTCTATTGGGCATAAATTACCATATTGGGCCGCTGAGATAACCCTAAAATTTAAAAACTATTTAATTTCCATTTAAAAACATATTGAATGATATCGAAATCAACATACATTATAGTTATAAAAACACTTTTTCAAAATCGAGCTCTGTGACACATAGTTTAAATTAAATAATGCAACTCGAAGTTTGATAATCCAAAAACATAAGTAGGGTTTTATGAATATACATGCCCACTAAAGCTACAATACAATACTCTAGAAGAGATGTTGAAAGTCCTATTATGATAGTACTGTATGAACGAATCAAGCTAATAACCTACAAATAAAAAACATCTGAACATTAAGCTTATAAAGCTCATCAGTATAATCACTAATCTAGAGCAGCATTATGAGTCTCATAAACATAAGTATGCTAGAAGACATGATATTAAGAAATATTTACATGCATGATCATAATCATGTGCTACCTACTTAAGGTTCAACTATTCTATCTCTAAAATAGGAGTCTCATACTTCCCTTAATCATCTCTAAGAGCCTCACCATAAGTATACCTCTATTCGTTCTCTATACAAAATGACTATAAACATTGTGCATTCTCTAAATGTGATACATGACACACTACTAGTATCTAATCTCACATAGCATTAGATACTAGAAAACTAAGGGAATCCAAGTATCATAAAGCGTCATTAAAATTCCCACTAAGCTAATGAATAATCACGATCTCACAAAACAACAAGTAGATCATGGAGGGGAACCTAGTATCGCATAAAATCGGTAAAATTCTCACTCTGATGAAGTTTTGTCTCGATCTTCATAGCATCGAGCCAAGTGATTACTCTCCAAAAGAGTTATCTTTTAGGATCATTTTACTTAGGTTAAGTTTGAACTTTAGCATTATTAGGAACATATTAGATCATTTATACATACTTTTTCATTATTTTGCATCATGGAATTAGTGAGGTGTTTTGGGTTGTTTTTGAATTTATTGCTGAAAAATGATACGTTGATGTTGTAGTATTGCTTGAAGCTACATGCAATGTTGTGGAGAGCTACAACAATTGATGACTCACCATGCGGTTAAAAGAACCTTTTGAAATGGATAACTAAAAGGGGACAACTTTCAAATGGTCTAGAATCACCTGAAACGTGGAGAAAAAACATTGGTTGAGGGTCGAATTCCTTAGCCTATAAATTGGAGAGCTCTTTATACCATTTTATCAATAAATTTTCTACCTCTAATCATTTTCTTCAACACTTTCGATCTATTATGATAGCCTATGTCCCTCGCAATAGAGCGTTGTAATAACTTGGGAGCTTGCCGACTAGCATCAGTGGTTAAGAAGAATCTTTCTTTATTCTTTCTCTTCATTAGAGATAGGGAAGTAGTAAATAGATTTGGTTGTACATAATTTATGTGAATGATACATTGGTTGAACTTATCCGTTTGTGAATGCTTTAATTATGTTTTATGTTTATGACTTTATACTATGTGTTGATATGCTTTCAAGATAGTTATAGAGATATAATTATCTTTATGAATATTTTTTGATGATGTTTAAGATAAAGTCATTAATAGATATCTTAGTTTTGTCCAACGTTGGTTTGCTGAGAAGCATGCTAGCATGTGAGATATATGTTGCTTAATATCTAACATTGTTAATAATTTAATTGATTAAGTTAATGAGAGTTGCCTTATATCCATTAAGTAATATTAATCATTGTTAGGAGCATATCCACGTGGTTCATGGCATGTTCATAATTGAAGCTACCAATTATTCTTCTGATCTTTAATTCTTGATCTTTTACTCCCCCTACATTGTAACACTGCATGGTATCTTTGAATTTTATCCTTAGCCACTATTTTATGTTTAAGCTTCTCAAGTTAAATACCTTTTCCATAACTTTCTCATCATAATGCTCTCTGTAGGTTCGAAACTCGGGAACTATCTAAGCTACCACTTTATTACTTGAAGACAATAGTGTATTCTTGCATTTTGTTGTAGCATTATCTTAGCATCACCAAGCTTTAAGGATATATGTTGTATAGTACTGATGCAACTATACATGCATGACTGAAGTCCCAAAGGCCACACACCACTAAAAATACATCACTAGGGAAACTAAGGTAGCCTAGATACACTCTAGCATAACTCAACACACTAAAGTGAGGTTATTCTCTCAATAGTTGCTATCTCGCTCGTTCTTTTATCTAGAACGTTATGCAAGGGTTTATTAGTTTGTTATTTCTACTAGTCTATTAAGATGCTCTATTTTGGTCATTTAATACTCGATGCATTTTAGTCATTTATGTCTCTAAAAAAGTCTCTATGTGTTTTATGATCTTACGATAATAATTGTTTCTACTACTCACTTGCTATATTATTTGCTAGCCCGATACTTGACGCAAGTTCATTTCTTAGTTGCGATACTCTAGTCACTCTCACCACACTTCCCTTATATTCACCCTTAAACTGGAGGAAAGACTTGTATGCCCTCGGCTCACTAACATTCTCGTAGCACATGATATCTCTATTACGTAATTTAATTAGTTCATCATACCACTTGCTGGTACATCCTCTACAATGATTCTCCGTTCTTAGGTACTTGATACATGCTCGACTAAAATGCTTGGATGTATTATGCCTAATATGGTTACTTCGGTTGTAAACCTCATTTAAGAGTGTTTCTAAGAACCTTTTACCATTTACCTCCCTCACGGACTAAGTCCCACTATTACGAGTCATCCATAACTCTTACTAACCTTAACAAAGTTAACTTTAATCATCCAAAATGATGTAGTATCGATACCCTTCATGCAATATCGATTTCCATTGTCAAGTATCAATACCACTATGATTACCGGTACCAAAAACAACTTCTATATAAAAACATTAGTTCAATATTGATACCAAATACCCTTAGTATCGATACTAGAGGGCAATATCGATACTTCTCCCCTTAATATCGATACTCCCTGTTGAAACTACCCATAAATCATTTCATTTCATCTAGTATCGATATTTGAACCAAGAATTGCCTTATTTAAGCTCGGGAAAAACTCAAGAAACATCCCAAAGGTCTTAGTTTGGTTCCACATCATGTGATAAAGATTAGGAAAGTTACTTAGGGTCGTAAAGTACCATAAAAACACATATTTTACACAAAAATGTCATCTAAGCGTGAAATCAAGTAAAACCCCCAAATATGCTCAACACTCAATCCCCAAAAATATCATTATTACAAAGCCTTAATACCATAAAGGATTAGAAATACACTACATTGGTGTTAGAATCTTAAATGAAGCTCATTTTCTAGCTATACCAACTTTTTTTCTTCATCTTGAACATGAGTTCTTTACACCTATTTTCTCTAGAAACACAAGAAAACCAAGTATTTTCTTAATATAAGAAGCTGTAGGGAGACTAAGGGAGGATTAAAAGTTGATGGATAGAAATAATGAACCTTTTCCATCCATATTGGATCTATGAGGCTTAAGGAAATAAAGAAGGAAGAAGAAAATGGAGAGAGAAGAAGAGACAAAGCCTTTAGCTTTTGTGTCTTAAAAGCCACACCAAAAATGTAATAAAATCATATGGAAATCAACCTCTTTTTCATAAATAAGATAATTTCACTTTTGATCCTCAATCTTTTTTGTCCATAATATAAAAGTATTATTTTTATGGCTAATTGGGCCCAATTCTAATCCAATTAAGCCCCCACCCAGCATAACGAATTTAATTATGAAGTTTATGAGGTCTACATACCTTTAAGGTAATTTTGAAGTTATATTTTTGGAATTTGGGGTATTAAAACTCTCATCTTCTTGAAAGAAATTTTGTCCTTGAAATTTACTTGGATCTATAATGACTTATTTATAGATTAAACACTTAGAAGCCTCAAAACCTATATTCTTATCAAGTCTGACCCTCATGGAAAAGGTCCTCGCAACATGATATGCAATTCAAAAACTCACCAAATTTATCTACAATTTTTCTGAAGGACATTACATATGTCAAACTTTAAGTGAAAACCCTCGAGGAGTGCAAAGTTAAAGAATCTCATTCTTGATATCTAACACTTAATACTTGAAACATTTCAAGGACAAACACATCTCCACGACTCGTCTACGACTGCCAAACCCTTCACTAGCTAACACTACCAAATTAAGCTAACATACTACACCACTCTATAGTCTCTTTTACGTACTAAACACAAGTAACTCATCATACTGCATGTTTAGATCCTACGAACACTTTTCATACATGGTCACGATGTCATCTACTGAAGATATAATGACAATTCCTGGCTTTCTACATATTAATCTAAATGTTTCTGTTACATAACTCTGATTCAATATTCATCCATGCTACTCAAATGTTTCTCATTTTCATTGCAGTTTATAAATGTGTTACTAACCGAATCGTGCATCCAAGGAAATCACAATTGAAAATCGGTTACTTGCTTAGTAAAACTAGCAAATTCTAACTCTCTTAAAGAACACACATTATAGAGTGGAGATCCCTCGTAACCATATTTTGACTTAAAATTCTATAACTCTACGTCTTGTACCCACGATCGCTTACCACCACTGTGTTATTGACAATGGCTAACGCTAGTCAATTGAATCTTAAAATAATTTGTCTACTATAGCCTCAAACACTAAAATCCTTGGTATTACACAAGGATTATACTATTAAGCTTTATATATAGCTCATGCTCATATACCAACACAAAGATATCAAAGATGAGGCTAACTCACAAAGCTAAATCACTTATTGTTCCTACAAGAAGGCATTATGGTGTAACCTACGAATGATAAAGCTACATTACAATACTCTGGAAGAGATGTTTGAAGTCTTGTTGTGATAATACTCCACAAACGACTCAAGCTAATAACCTACGAATGAAAAATATTCAAACGTTGAGCTTACAAAGTGTAATACCCCAAATATCAGGTCAGAGACTTTAGTGAAAAGTTTTAAAATTTGAGGATTTATTTGACTTAATGATAAAGTATAAGAAATAATTTAGAAATTTGATTAAGACTAATTTCTAAGAGTGAAAGAATGAAAATGGTATTTGGTCATTTATAGAGGAAATGAATTATGGTATTAAAGTAAAGAAAAAGGGGAGAGTGTTAATATTTTTGGATATCTTCTCTTCTTCTTTCCCGTGTTCATTTGGCCTTCTCCATAGATAAGGTAAACTTCATCTCATTACTTTTTCCTTTCTATTATGGTTTGTTTTTGCAACCTTAAGTGCTATGTAAGCTTAAGGAAGGGTTAAATAAGATTTAAACTAAGAGATAGATGAGTTATTGAAGATTAGAGAAAATGGTTTTTTGAAGGATATGTTGGAATATGAGTTTTTACTGATGTTTATTAGTATATTTGACTTGTCAGAAAGTAAATAAAAGATTAGAAGCTTTAGATAAGAGTAAAAACACACCAGAGAAAGTGATACGATTCTTGAGTTGAGATGTTCTATTGACATTTTAGATGTTATAAGAGGTTAAATGAAGTAAAGTTAGTTGGGTTAAGTAAAGAAGAGTTTAATAGTATTGTAGGAGGTAAAAGTAAGAGATTAGAGGGAAATTTAGTAAAAATTAGGCTGAAAAATGGTAAATCTAGGTAAGGGTATCAATAATTATAGAACAGTACCGATACTATAGGCTTAAATGGGTAGAAATGTGACGAACAGTATCGGTACCGATGCAAGTGGTATCGATACTGATGGGTATCGATAGTAAAAGGGAAAGTATCGATACCATGGATAACAAAATGCCAAAATGGTATCGAAAATGAAAGGGAGTATCGGTACCATATGTAGTAGTATCGATACTGAGAGAAAGGTATCAGTACCATAGTATAGAAGTATCGATACCATGGTAAGGGTATTGATACTATTGAGCTAGAGTTATAAGATAGGTTGAAATTGTTATAGAAATGTAAATAATAGTTTATTAATTTCGTATGGGCACTTTGTGTGCAAAAAACTAAGAAATTTATAATAAGTTTATGAATTTCCGTATGGGCACTTTGTGTGCAAAAACTAAGAAATTTATAATAAGTTTATGAATTTCCGTATAGGCACTTTGTGTGCAAAAACTAAGAAATTCATAATAAGTTTATGAATTTTCGTATTGGTAATGGGTGTGCAACCCATGTAAATTATAGTAATATTTGGGGAATGATTGTATTGGCATTACATGTGTAAATTATAGAGTGTACAATGAATTGAAAACAAATTAATGGATATTAGTATTTCATGATATACTTGTGTTTAGAATTTTTCTTATGATTAGTTATGCCTCACTAATAAATTTCTTAGCATGTGTTAATTTCAGGCGTAGGTTTTAATACAAGCGGAGTAAGGAGATCATCAGACATCAAAGCAATTATCGCCTCGTCAGTAACAGTACGACATCCATATCTATTTTTGATGTATTTAGTTGGCATATAATAGATTTAGTAAAAACGCCCTGAAAAGTATTTCAGTTATCATGATGTAAAATGATGAAATGTTTGAACATACTTTTTTTATATACAAGTTTAATGCATGTATTATTATTGTTAAATTAAAATGTTTTGTAAAAAGAAATAAAATTTTACTGGTTTTCAAATAAGGAACTGCTTTAAAAGTGATGTGACATCTTTATCTCGTGTACGGAAAGGTATACGGGAGATGAGTGTTATATTTAATGGTATCAGAGCTATAGTTTTAGCCGATTCTCGGCCGAATCAAGTGTAATTGTAATGTAAAAAGGGTTTACATGCCAATAAGATGTAAATATTACTAATAGAGTATATAAAGAATATGATAGATGTTTCTCCTTACTAACTTAAGTATTATCTTTATGCATGTTATACTAGATGTCAGATTCTATGAATTCGAGAAGAGCGGCTGAAAGAGAGAATAATATGGACCGGGTAGTGAAAGTTATGAAGAGAATAGTGAACATCCGATTTCGTCTGAGAATGCCAGCGTAACGGTACATCAGGGTATGCCGCCAGAGTTTGAAGTTTTTATGCAAGCTCTTTATGTTATACTAATAAGGTTCCAACCTCCTCCCCTTGCCCCTCCAGCGCCGCGAATATTAGTCCCTAAGGAGTTAAGAAGTTTGGATTGTGAAGAAAAAGGTGAAGGTCCGATGGACGCTGATTTATGGCTGAACGATGTGTGGTGATGTTGGAAAGCCTACAATGCTCTGATCATGAAAAACTGGGCGGAGCTATATCGTTACTCCGAGGATCAGCTCGGGTGTAGTGGTCAAATACGACGATATATGCATCATCTGAACAAGTGAACTGGTAATTCTTCCAAGATGAGTTCAAGAATAAGTATATCAGGGAGCAGTTTATGAGGTCAATATTGTTTAACTTTTTAACTTGAATCAAGGCGATCGAGCAGTGTATGAGTATGAGGCTGAATACAATAAGCTTAGCCGTTATACTGCTGAGGTAGTTCCCATTGACAAATCTTGATGGGATTGGTTTATTGAGGGTATGAGGCCTAAGTTGAAAGAGATGATGTTGGCCTTAAATTTGCCTAGCCTGCAAGAAGTTATACATAGATCCAAGGCTATTGAAAGAGCTCAATAGGAGACTCTAGCAATAGAGCAGAGTATGCAGACGGGAAAAAGGATTGGGATGTCTTCATCTACACATCATGCTAAGAGAGGCAAGGGCTCAGGTTCTCGATATAATGACAGAGCTGATTCTATGTGGATTCTTAGAAGACTAAGCAGTCCCATTCTTTTACTGCTAGTTCAGGTAGAGATTTTAGAGAGAGACCTCTATGTCAGACATGCAGCATGTCACATCGGGGAGTATGTAGATTGCTCTCCGGTGCTTGTTTTCATTGTGGTGAGTTTGGTCACTATGCACAAAATTGTCCAAAGAAGTCTGGAGTTTGATAATCACAAACTGAGATATCAGTAGCCGCATCAAGTAGAAGCAGAGAAAGATGAAGATCTGGCAATCAATTTGAGGCTAGCCAGCGACAAGAGACTCGTGGAGTGGCATGAGTTTATAATATAAACACCAGTGAGGATTGGGATAATTGGAGATCATAACAGGTACATTCCACCTTTTTGATGAGCTTATCTTTGTTCTAGTTGATCCTGGTTCTACGCACTCTTATATTAGTATAAAGTTGGTTAGAACTATAGGAATTCCTTTAGAACCAATTTCTAGTGAAATGATAGCGGTAAACCCTATGGGTCATAGTGTAAGGATGGCTCGAGTGTATAGAAAATGTCCAATTAAGATTCAAGGGGTTGTGTTCTCGGCAAACTTGATGGAGTTGCCCTTTGATGAGTTTGAAATCATTTTGGGTACAGATTGGTTGTCTCCACATCATGGATGGGTAGATTGTTGCCAGAAGCGATTATTCTTAAAGGATGCGGAAGACTCCAAAATTATAGTAATAGGTGAAAAAGCGAAGTCACCACCTAATGTGATATCGACCATAACTACAAAGAAATTGATGTTAAAAGGATGTGTAGTTTTTCTAGCTAATGTGATAGATACTCGAGTGCCAGAAGCGAGATTGAATGAAATTCCAATAGTTAAGGAGTTTCCAAAAGTTTTTCCGGAAGAATTACCGGGTTTACCTCCAGATCGTGAAGTAGAATTTAGGATTGAGGTTTACCCGGGTACCAAACCTATTTCTATGGATACGCATCGAATGGATCCAATAGAGTTAAGAGAATTAAAAGCCCAGTTGCAAGAGCTACTTGATAAAGGATTTATCAAACCCAGTGTTTCTCCTTGGGGAGCACCTGTGCTATTTATGAAAAAGAAGGACGAGTCTATGCAGTTATGTATTGACTATCGTCAATTAAATAAAGTGATGATAAAGAACAAGTATCCTCTTCCGAGGATTGATGATATGTTTGATCAACTGAAGGGGTAATGGTGTTTATGAGATAGATTTGAGGTTAAGATATCGCAAATTAAATATCGAACAAGAGGATATTTCCAAGATGACTTTTTGGACTCGGTACAGACTACTAATTCGTGGTAATGTCGTTTGGGTTGACTAATGCTCCTACGACATTTATGGACTTGATGAACAGAGTATTCTAATTGTACTTGGATCAATTCGCGGTGGTGTTTATAAATGATATATTAGTGTACTCAATTCGTCTTTGAGTGGTTCTTCAGATACTTCGTGATAAGAAGTTGTATGCGAAATTGTCCAAATGCGAATTTGGTTAGCTGAGATTACTTTCCTTGGTCATATAGTCTCTGCAGAAGGCATAAGAGTAGATCCCAAAAAGATTCAAGCATTAATGGATTGGCAACCCCCAAAGAATGTTTCTGAAGTTCAGAGTTTCTTGGGGCTTGCTGGTTATAATAGGCGGTTTGTGAAGAATTTCTCAATGTTAGCTTTGCCGCTAACTAAGTTGTTATGAAAAGATGTTCATTTTATTTGGACAGGAAAATGCAAGAAAGTTTCAAAATGATAAAGAGAATAGTAACGGAGGCCCTAGTGCATGTACAACTTGAGTCAGGTAAGGATTATGTCATTTTTAGTGATGCATCCCATAATGGATTGGGATGTGTGCTGATGAAAGAAGGGAAAGTTGTTGCTTATGCCTCAAGACAGTTGAAGAATCATGAGAGAAATTACCCAATGCATGATTTAGAATTGACAGCAGTAGTGTTTGCTTTAAAAATGTGACACCATTATCTGTACGGTGAGTGTTGCCATGTTTACACGGATTATAAAAGTCTAAAGTACTTGCTGACTCAGAAAGAGCTGAATTTGAGACAGAGAAGATAGATTGAGCTTTTAAAGGATTATTATTTGTTATTGACTATCATCCTGGAAAGGCTAATGTGGTAGCCGATGCGCACAATCGAAAGACTTTTGCTTTATGGGCTTTAGATGCACTTATGTCTTTAAAGGAAGATGGTGCCTTGATTGCTGAACTTAAGTTAAAGCCGATGCTTTTGGATCGGGTAAAAGAGCTGCAAGGTCAAGATGAAAAATGCTTAGTGAGAATGTCGCAAGTCAAAAGAGAAGAGACCAAAGATTTTGAAATGAGGGATAATGGATGTTTATATTACCATGAAAGACTTTACATTCCTGATAATGATGAATTGAAGAAAGATATTCTTTGCAAGGCACATTATAGCCCTTTGATGATACACCCAGGCGGAATAAGATGTATCAGGACTTGAAGAGTCGTTATTGGTGGTCTGGTATGAAAAGAGTTGTAACGGAGTTTGTTGTAAAATGTTTAACATGTCAGCAAGTGAAAGTTGAACATCAAGTGCCTTCCGGATTGCTACAACCGATAACCATTCCTGAGTGGAAGTGAGAGCAAGTTACAATGGATTTTGTTTCGGGGCTACCTTTGTCACCAGGTAAAAAGGACTCGATATGGGTAATAGTGGACAGATTGTCCAAGACGGTTCATTTTATCTCGGTTCGAGTAGATTACTTGATGGATAAGTTTACGAAGTTGTATATAAAAGAGATAGTTAGACTACATGGAGTGCTGATATCGATAGTGTTTGATCGAGACCCAAGGTTTACTTCAAGATTCTGGAAGTCTTTACATGAGACATTGGGTACTCGATTGAACTTTAGTATAACTTTTCATCCACAGAGAGATGGACAGTCAGAGCGAGCTATTAAGATACTAGAGGATATGCTAAGGGCATGTGTGATTGAGTTTAAGGAATCATGAGAAAGGTATTTTCCTTTAGCAAATTTATGTATAACAATAGTTACCAATCAAGTATTAAGATGGCCCGTATGAAGCTTTGTATGGGAGGAAGTGCAGAACACCATTAAATTGGTTTGAACTAAAAGATCGAGACCTAGTTGGCCCGATTTTATGAAAGAAATGGAGGAAAAAGTGAAAATTATCCAGAATAATCTAAAAATAGCCTTCATCGCCAGAAGTCTTATGTTGATATGAAAAAGAAGGAAATCAAATTTCAAGTAGGGGACAAAGTATTTCTGAAGGTATCACCTTAGAAGAAGGTATTACGTTTTGGGCAAAAAGGAAAGCTGAGTCTGAGATTCATTGGACCTTATGAGATTTTAAAAAGGTTCAGACCCGTAGCTTATCAATTAGCTTTGCCTCTGGATATGTACAAGATCCATAATGTTTTCCACGTATCGATGCTTAGAAGGTACATATCAGATCCATCCCATATCATCACGCTTGAAGAGATAGAAATCTGACCAGATTTAACTTATGAGGAAGAACCAGTATGAATCTTAGCTAAAGAAAACAAGGAATTGTGTAACAAAAGGATTTCATTAGTTAAAGTACTCTGGCAGAATCATAAGGTAGAAGAAGCTACTTGAGAAAAAGAGGAGGACATGAGGAAGCGGTTTCCACACCTCTTCGTTTCAGGTACTTCTTTAAATTCGAGGACGAAATTTCTTAAGGGGGAGAATTGTACTACCCCAAATATCAGGTCAGGGACTTTAGTGAATTTTTTTAAAATTTGAGGATTTATTTGACTTAATGATAAAGTATAAGAAATAATTTAGAAATTTGGTTAAGACTAATTTCTAAGAGTGAATGAATGAAATGGGTATTTTGGTCATTTATAGAGGAAATGAATTATGGTATTAAAGTAAAGAAAAAGGGGAGAGTGTTAATATTTTTGGATATATTCTCTTCCTCTTTCCGTGTTCACTTGGCCTTCTTCATAGATAAGGTAAACTTCATCTCATTAGTTTTTCCTTTCGATTATGGTTTGTTTTTGCAACCTTAAGTGATATGTAAGCTTAAGGAAGGGTTAAATAAGATTTAAGCTAAGAGATGGATGAGTTATTGGAGATTAGAGAAAATGGGTTTTTGAAGGATATGTTGGAATATGAGTTTTTACTGATGTTTATTAGTATATTTTACTTGTCAAATAAGTAAATAAGAGATTAAAAGCTTTAGATAAGAGTAAAAACATCCTAGAGAAAGTGATACGATTCTTGAGTTGAGATGTTCTATGGAGATTTTAGATGTTATAAGAGGTTAAAAGAAGTAAAGTTAGTTGGGTTAAGTAAAGAAGAGTTTAATAGTATTGTTGGAGGTAAAAGTAAGAGATTATAGGGGAAAATTTAGTAAAAATTGGGCTGAAAAATGGTAAATATGGGTAAGGGTATCGGTACTGAGGCTTAAATGGGTAGAAATATGACGAACAATATCAGTACCGATACAAGTGTATCGATTCTAATGGGGTATCGATACTTAAAAGGAAAGTATAGATACCATGGATAACAAAATGCCAAAATGGTATCGATACCGAAATGGAGTATCGGTACCATAGTGTAGTAGTATCGATACTGAGAGAAAGCTATCGGTACCATAGTATAAAGTATCGATACCATGGTAAGGGTATCGATACTATTGAGACTGAAATTATAAGATAGGTTGAAATTGTTATAGAAATGTAAATAATAGTACTTGTGAATATTATTAAAGTATAAATGTTAGGAAATATAACATTTGATATTGTACGTGTCTTTAATGGATGCTTGAGTATATCAAAATCAAACTCCCGAGTGAAGCAAAACAAAAGGTAAAGGCAAAGTAGTTGAGTAATCAGATTTGCTCTTTGGATATAATAGCGAGGCAAGTAAGAGAGTGCATTTATTATGTACTTAATGTTATGGTAGTCATAAATGTATGTTGCTTAATATATGTATGGTGATTTCCGTATGGGCACTTTGTGTGCAAAAACTAAGAAATTCATAATAAGTTTATAAATTTTCGTATGGGCACTTTGTGTGTAAAAACTAAGAAATTCATAATAAGTTTATGAATTTCATATTGGTAGTGGGTGTACAACCCATGTAAATTATAGTAATGTTTGGGGAATGACTGTATGGCACTACAGGTGTAAACTATAGAGTGTATAATGAATTGAAAAAAAATTAATGGATATTAGTATTGTCATGATATACTTGTGCTTAGAATTTTGCTTATGATTAGTTGTGTCTCACTAAGAAATTTCTTAGCGTGTGTTAATTTTACGTGCATGTTTTAATACAAGTGGAGTAAGGAGATCATCGGACATCAAAGCAATTGTTGCCTCGTCAGTAACATGTCTACTTTTGATGTATTTAGTTAGCATGTAATAGATTTAGTAAAAATGCTCTAAAAAGTATTTGAGTTATCATTATGTAAAATAATGAAATGTTTGAACATTACTTTTTGTTTATCTAAATAAGTTTAATGCATGTATTATTATTATTAAATTAAAATGATTTATAAAAAGAAACAAAATTTTACGGGTTTTCAAATAAGGAACTACTTTAAAAGTGATGTGACATTTGTACTTCGTGTGCGGAAAGGTATACGGGAGATGGGTGTTACAAAAAGCCCAATAGTATAATGACTATTATAGAGCAGCATTATAAGTCTCATAAACACAAGCATGCTCGAAGGCATGATACTAAACAGTAGGTACATTCATGATCATAATCAAGTGCTACCTAATTAAGGTTCAATTGTTCTATTGCTAAAGTAAGAGTCTCATGCTTCCCTTAATACTCAACTAATGGCCTCACCATGAGTACACCTTTATTGGGTCTCTAACTATAATGACTATAAATTTTATGCATTCTCTAAGTGCGACACATGACAACTGTTAGTATTTGGTATCACATAACATCAAATACTAAACAATTAAGGGAACCTCAGTAACACATAACATCAGTAAAATTCCTACTAAGCTGCTGAATGATCTCCTGGTCTAACACAATATTAGATATCATGGAAGAGGAACCTAATATCATGTAGCATCGGTAAATATCCGCTCCGCTAAAGCATTGGTTCAGTCTCATATAGCATTGAGCCAAGCTTTAAGGATATTTTTTGTATTGTATGATGCAACTATACATGCATAAATGAGGGCCTAAAGGTTGCACCCCACTAAAAATTCCCCACTAGGGCAATTAAGGTAGCCTAGCTACACACTAGCATAGCTCGACACACTAGAGTGTGGTCATCCTTTCACTAGTTGCTATATTGCTCGTTCTCTCATCTAGAACATTATGCAAAGGTTTATTAATTTGTGACATCTGTTAGTCTATTAAGCAGCTTTATTCTGGTTATTTAATGCTCGAAACATTTTAGTCATTTCTGTCTCTAAGGAGGTCTTTATTGTTTCATGATTTTACGACAATTATTGTTTCTGCTACTTACTTGTTGTATTATTTGCAAGCCCTATACCTTCATCGAGTTTATTTCTTAGTAGTGATACTCTAGTTACTCTCACAACACTTTCCTTTTATTCACCATTAATTGGAGGAACGACTTGTACGCCCTCAGCTTATTGACATTCTTGTAGTACATGATTCTATATTATGTAATCTGATTAGTTCATCATACCATTTACCGGTATATCCATTGCAATGATTCTCCATTCTTAGTTACTCGATACATGCTTAATTGAAAATGTTTGGACGCATTATGCCTAATATGGTAACTTTGATCGTAACCCCCTTCTAAGAGTGTTTCTAGGCACCTTTTTTCTTTTGTGTCCCTCACGAACTAAGTCCCACCATTACGAGTCATTCTTAACTCTTGTTGGTCTTAATGAAGTCGACTTTAACCATCCAAAATAGGATGTATCGATACCCTTAGTCATATATCGATACCCCCATGAGTATCACCAAAAACAACTTCTATGTGCCAAAAAAATTAGCCCATTATTGATACTAAACACCCTCAATATTGATACTAAGGGGGAAGTATCGATATTTCTCCCCTCAGTATTGATACTTCATGTTGAAACTGCTTAGAAATCATTCCAATACATCCAGTATCGATACTTGAACCCAGAACCACATTATTTAAGCTTAGAAAACACTCAAGAATCGTCTCAAAAGTCTAAGTTTGGTCCAAATAATATGCTAAAGCTTAGGTTAGTTACTTAGGGTCATAAAGTACACCAAAAACACATGTTTTACACCAAAAATACCATTTAAGCATGAAATTAAACAAAAACCCCAAATATGCTCAACACCCAAATCATCGACAAACATCATGATTATGAAGCCTTAACACCACAAAGGATTAGAAATACACACCTTGGTGTTAGAATCCCGAAATAAAGCTTTTTTTTTCTAGTTACTCTTATTTCTCTTAAACTTGAGCTCTTTACACCCATTTTCTTTAACCACACAAGGAAAAAACATTTTCTTAGCATAAATGGTTGTAGGAAGACTAAGAGTGGATTAGAAGTTGATGGAGACAAAAAAGGAACCCTTATCATCCACCTTGGATCTATGAGGCTTGAGGAAATGAAGAAAGAAGAAGAAAATGGAGAGAGGAGAAGATGAGGAGAAAAGACAAAGTCCTTTAGCTTTTGTCTCCTAAAAGCCACACCAAACATGTAATAAAATCCCAAGGAAAGTAGCCTCATTTTCTTAAATGGGATAATTACACTTTTGGTCATCCTTCTTTTGTCTCTAATGCAAAAATCTTATTTTTATGGTCAATCGAACCCAATTCCACATCTAATTAATCCCCCACTCAACCCAATGACTTTAATTAAAAACATCACGAGGTCCATATACCTCTCGGTAAACCCAAAACTACTAGCCAAAAATTTAGGGTGTTACATGAAATCTTTATGTGAATTTTGATCAATTTTGAGTAGATTTTATGAAAACCAATATGGGGGGGGAAGAAAGATGAATGAAGATTAAAATAAATTAAATGACAAAATCATACATAAACTACTATTCATTAGAAGAAAAAATATGTACATATTCTGCAAACACAATTGCTTAAATCTGAAATATACGGAGACAATACCACTCTCTTTTACCACTAGGGTAAATTATAAATTTACTCACTGAACTTTACATTGTCTCCTATTTCACTCATTGTACTTTAATTTACTAATTGAACTTAAACGTTGGAGTTCTTTGGTTACTCGAACATAATTTATAACGGTGGTATAATGTAGCTTATTTTAATATTAGAACTCAACCACATGAGACTTATATTTAATAAAATAAAAAATAATTTTTAAAAAATAATTTTAAATAACTACTAATTAAAATTTACACCCAAAACTCTATACCAAGCCTTAACCCCTAAATTCTATCACCAAAGAATTCTGTAAATTAATTAGTCGACCACGAAAGTCCACAAACAACTCTAACCTCTAATGGAGATCTTTAAACTTGTTCCAAGAACCAAAAAGTACAATAAAGTAGACATTCATCTGTACATAGATGAAAAAACTACATTCTTTCACTATTTATTCTCTCTTTATATATGATAAAACAACCTTTTTTCATTGTACTTTTTGAACCAAAATAAAAGGAGATATTTGATTATGAGAGATGTAAAACAACATCATCGACAAGATATGCTTGTTGAAGATCTGTATGCAGATGGTGAAAATGAAAGAAACTGTTCAGAGCTTGATGGTCTTGTTGAGGTTGAAAGAGAAATGGGTGGTGAAGAAAGAGAGATTTGTTCTCTTTAAGCTCGATGTTAACAATACTTTGATTTTTATGTCTATTTTCCTTCTCTGGTCTTTGTCTTTTTCTTTGTTGGTTCCAGCACGAGTCAAGGTCATTGTATGTTTCTCCTCAACTTTTATAGTAGACAAACGAAGAGAAATGAGAGGATGAGGAAGAAGAATAAAGAGGGAAAAGAGAAAAAAATAAAATTTTATTTAGACCAAAATGAGGTTGTTTTAGTCAAAATTTAATTTTTTAGAGATCCAAAACCACATTGTTTTAATATAAGTTTCCACGTCATAACACCTTTAATTATTTAACGGTGGAGTGACAAAAAATTCAATGTATAAAGTTCAACAAGTAAATTGAAAACTTTTAAAATTCAGTAATCAAAAGAAGAGAAAGAAAAAAGTTTAATAATGAATGGTGTATTTTACCCTTACCACTAATATCAGTGGATGTATTTACATATCATTTATTATCTTTCAAATTATTTTTTCGTAAAATAACAGTATATATTTTCATCAGTTTAATGATGATGATGATGATTTTATCATTTCATTAAAGACAATGTTTAATACAAAAATAATTACTTAAATTATATTCAAAATTATTTTTGTGTATAAAGATTTTTTGTTAAAAATACGTGTCTAATATTTTATTGTTATACTTTTAGGTGTCTATCTTTGACACTGTCATATTTATATTTTTATTATTTTAAAGAAAGTTAAATTATTATTTAAAAATATTTTATTGAAAAAATTGAACGTGCTACGTGTCACTTAATGTTTTTTCAACGGTAGATACTTAAAATTATAATGAAAAAAACTTTTACTTAAACAAAAAATTCTTTAAACATTAAAAATCAATTTTATGTATAATTTAGACTCTTATTTTTATATTAAGTGAATGATTATTTTTAAAATTTTGATAATTGTTTTTTAAAGAAATGATAGGGAAGTTCTGCTATGCGGCCGTTAAAAAACGGCTAAAAAACAGCGTGACTGATTAAACAAGTAACCGGTTCAAATGTAGACTGGTTATGTTCTATCATTTAACCGAAAATATTATCAAATACAATAACATATTAGGTAGCGCTTATATAATGTAATAGGTAGAGCGCTTATATAATGTAATAGGTAACACTTATATAATAAAATAGGTTAATTACTTAATTTGTTATTACAACATATTAGGTAAATGCCTAAAATGTTATCAATGATAACATAACCGGTTAATTACTATAAACATTATCAAGAACAATAACATATTAGTTAGCGCTTATATAACGTAATAGCTAGCTCTTATATAATAAAATAGGTTAATTATTTAATTTGTTATTACAACATATTAGGTAAATGCCTAAAATGTTACCAACAATAACATAACCAATTAATTACTAGAAACATTATCAAGCACAATAACATTTTAGGTAGCGCTTATATAACGTAATAGATAACGCTTATATAATAAAATAATTAATTACTTAATTTGTTATTACAACATATTAGGTAAACGCTTAAAATGTTACCAATGATAACATAACCAATTAATTACTAGAAACATTATCAAACATAATAATATATTAGGTAGCGCTTATGTAACAAAATATACTTACTTAATTTGTTATAAGTTATGATAAACTTACCTTAGGAATACATGTTAACAAAATTTAAACTACCTATTACATTAAAATACCACCGTTTTTAAGGTTGTTAATAATGTAAACGGTAAGAAAATAGCGCTACCTATTACATTAAAATACCTATCGATTTTTTGAAGGTTGCTAATAATGTAAACGGTAAAAAAAAATAGTGCTACATATTACATTAAAATACCTACCGGTTTTTTTGAAGGTTGCTAATAATGTAAACGGTAAAAAAAATAGACGCTACCTATTACATTAAACTACCTACCAGATATGTTGAAAGTATTGATTCATTTAAATAAGTATCGCACTTTTGGAATTTAAAAGAAAAACAGTAATAGCGCCTATAAAGTATCGATACTTTATAAAAATGTATCGATACTTTACAATATAACAGTAAAAATATGACAAAACCAATTTCATTATGACAAAACCGGTAAAGAGCTACCTGATATGTTAAAAGTATCGATACTTTATAAAAATGTATCGATACTTTACAATATAAAAGGTAAAAATATGACAAAACCAGTTTATTATGACAAAACGGTAAAGAGTTACCTAATATGTTGAAAGTATCGATCCATTTTATAAAAATGTATTGATACTTTACAATATAACATGTAAAAATATGACAAAACCATTTCATTATGACAAAACCGGTAAAGAGCTACTTGATATGTTGAAATTATCGATCATTTTTATAAAAATATATCGATACTTTACAATATAACATGTAAAAATAAGATAAAACCAGTTTTATTATGACAAAACCGGTAAAGAACTACCTGATATGTTGAAAGTATCGATCCTTTTTATAAAAATCTATCGATACTTTACAATATAACAAATAAAAATAAGAAAAACCAGCTTCATTATGACAAAACCGGTAAAGAGCTACTTTATATGTTGAAAGTATCGATTTTTTTTATAAAAATATATCGATACTTTACAATATAACATGTAAAAATATGACAAAACCGGTTTCATTATGACAACATCAGAAAAGAGCTACCTAATATGTTGAAAGTATAAATAATTTTTTTACATGTATCGATACTTTGTTTAAAGTTATGTAATTTATTTTTCAAAATTTTTTAATAGTACTTCATGTTTTCCACCTAAAATATTAATTTAATAATTTTATTTATACAAAAAATTATTTAATTGTTTAGATATTTTATAAAATATTATTTAGAATTTAAATTTAATAATTTTAACCAAAGATAATAATAAATATATAATATTTATTTTATTATTTTTAATTTAATAATAATATATACCGTAACATAAAAATAAATCATTAAAACGTATAATTATTAAATTAATATATTAAAACTCACTCAAAAGATAACCTTAAATTAATGTTTTCCACATTAAAATAATATAAACATTTATATATATATATCGTCACTTACCGATAATCAAAGTTTACCGATTACTAAATTTTTAATAATTTTTAATATTTTTACCTAAAACTTATTAATTTATTAATATAATAACACTAAATCAAATTTATTAAATATCTTTTAATATCTGATAACGTCATATATTAACCGTATATTAGTCTCACATAAAGAATCACATGCAAAGACAGCTATTTCATCCCTTTCCCACATGCATTCCTCAGATAAGATCACATCTCACCTCTCTCTCTCTCTCTCTCTCTCTCATTTTTCTCTCAATTTTTGTCGCCTCTTTGCCCTATTTCACATTCCTCACAAACAACACCATCACTCTTCTTCCATTTTTTCCTTGTTCGACAAATGGGTGTTTCGCTATTGTGAAATGGCGTATTGGGTCCCTTCCCTTTTCCTTTTTGGTTGTATTCTTATGACATTCTAACACCGGGCATTGTCTGGTTTGCCTCAAGGAGGAAGGAATCCTTTTTAAGTGTGTGTGTATATATATACTGTTCACTGGAGTCAACTTTGTGGTTTCTGGGTAACTTCTTTTTGCCTCTCTTGTGTTTGATCTTTGAAGTTAATGTGGGATTGCTCAAGGGGAATTGTTTTTCTGTTGGTTCTTGACTTGTATTCTGGCTTTGATAGTTCACACGGAAAAAGAGATTTGATCTGATTTGTATGGTGAAAAGAGGAGATAATGGCTGCAATTCCCCTTATTTGAATCAAGAATTGGAGGATTTAGGTTCAATTGATTGAACAACATCATGGCTGCAAAACTTCTGCATTCATTAGCAGATGAGAATCCAGATTTGCAGAAACAAATGGGATACATGGTTGGGGCTTATCAAATCTTTGATGATCACCATAAGCTTACCTCCAAGCGCCTCGGCCATGGGAATCTTCAAGCAGGTATATCATTTACTGAAATATAATTTACTTTTCTGTGATTGATGCAATGTTTGAGTGAAAATTGTGTCAATTTTCTCTTTTGTTTTAGTTTTATAATTCATTGTCACCTGCATTGGCCTTATCTTATAGCAATTGTTACTATTACGAATCGGCCTATGCTGCAACTAAGGGTCCATATCGATTTGTTTGACAATAATTGACTTCCAGAACACCTAAGAAATGCACTGTAATTGTCTTGATTTCAACTGTTTTCTATCTGTGCAATGATGCATGAACGTGGAATTAGTACAGTAATTCAATCATTGTTTTATCGAAGCCGTTTCTATCTAAAGCACAGTCCCAGTTTTCTATTTTCATTCCTTTGTTCTTTGTGCTCTCAAACATTTCTTTCATGCATTTCTAGGTAATTCCCAGTTAAACAATGGTATCCATGAAGGGGATTCGAGTAATGCCTTTCATCGACAAACTGCTACGGTAAGTCCCCGGAAATATGCTCTGCATTTTCTCACCCCCTCCCGTCCCACTACCATTTTTATGTCATGTGAGATTGAGTGGATTTATATTGATGCCTCGGCTGTGACTATGTTCACAAGAAACTCTCTGAAATTGCACGATGACTATGAGTACTCAAATTGCTTCTTTAGTTACGGAAAAGTTGATTAGGTGATGCCATTTTTGTATGGAAATCTGTCCGTACATTCTTTTGATTTCCAGGAAACGAAGATAAACAGAAGTGGGAGTGAGAAACAAAGGATTTCGACGGAATCTTTGAGAGCCTATTTTTCGTCATCACGCTCATCTTCTTCTCATCACTGGAGTATAACAAGACGGCTCAGCAAGAGGTCCCTTTCCCCGAAACTCCTCACGAGGAAATGGTCATGGACCAATCAAGTTCTTCTCCGCATGTAGGATATCAATGCATTGGCCTCCGAGATGTGGTCAAGGAGTCGATGTATAGAGAAGCCAGAGGACTATTGGTTCAAACAACAGCCAGAGAGGAAGTACCGGGTAGTATGGTGAAGGATAGAGATTCGTCGAGGCCATTTCAGCTTCCTAAATCAGTGGATGGGTCTTATGGTGTCGGGATCAATGGAAAGCAAAATGTGCGTGATGAGTTGGAGTCTCTTAGAGTTCTTGCTAAACTTCGGGAAGCACCTTGGTACTACAACAATGAAGCTAGGGAACTTCAAAGATCATCACATGAAGCAAATGGTTCTTGGAACTCGATTTCAAGGGATGCTAACGCTCCTCGATTTTCTTATGATGGAAGAGAGGTTAATCATTTATCTTTCAAATCACGAGACACCTTCAAATCTGCACCAAAGCTTAAAGTTCTGCCAAGATATTCTTTGGATAGTTGTGAAAAGTCAACGAGGGGTTCAGATCATCTTACGGAAAGTTTTCAAAGTAGTGGCAATTTGGACGGTGGAGTTACTAATCCACCCCAATCATCGGGACCCCAGAAGCGCCCTCCTAATGTTATAGCCAAGCTGATGGGCCTGGAGTCGTTTCCGAGTTCTTCCTCAGCTGGTGATGGTCAGTTGGGTGTTAGTAAAACCTGCTTGGTTGAAGATAACAATCCTTTCTTACGGTCACTAAGAGCAAATGATCCAAGCAGGCCGACCGGAACTAACTCCACAAGAAGCTCATTGAAAGACCCAGCATCACCACGGTGGAAAAATCCTGATTTGATCATGAAACCTATTTCTAGTTCAAGGTTCCCGATTGAGCCAGCACCATGGAAACATGTCGGTGGAAGTCAAGGCTCTCAGAAACAACCTCTGAAACATGTAAAAGTTCCGGTCAATGATCCAAATACTTTTCCTTCAGTTTATAGTGAGATTGAGAACAAATTGAAAGATCTGGAATTTAAACAATCTGGAAAGGATCTCAGAGCTCTTCAACAGATAATAGAAGCAATGCAAGCAAAAGGACTCCTTGAGACCCAGAAAGAAGAACAAGCGGACACCTTGGTGAATCAAAGAGACAATAAACCAAAATGTACGAGCACTGGTCAGAATCCGAGAGGTCAGCAAAGTCCACAGAACACTCGCATCAAAACCTCCTCTAAAGTGGATTCAGATGCTATAGAACATACGAATCTCCTATTGTGATCATGAAACCTGAAAACTTGTTGAGAAAGTTGGTATTCATGCTTCGGAAGTAATCCCGAAGACGAATTTTCCAGTTTTCCCAAGGTTCAAAGTGGGGGGTCTGTAGATAACAAAAAAGGTTCAATAGATGGTCGAGCAACTCGAGATCGAACTGCCAGAAACAGTAGTAGCAATTCTGCTTTCAGCTCTACTGATAAGAGAGCTATTAGCAAGAATATTAAAGCCATACAGTTTTCAATGAAATCTTCAAAAGAAAGTACTGCAACTTCAGTAAAGAATTCTGGACAGGCGAGCCGGAGACTGCAGCCGAAAAAGCTTGAATCGGACAGGCGATCACGTCCGCCTAATGTACCACCTGATCCAAGCAAACCCAGAAGGCAATACCACGGGCATTTGTCCGAGTCGGGTACCTCTGGTGGTAAACATAGACCAAAATCTCCCGCCGTGCTGCAGTGTGGTGACCAACTGAGTCAGATAAGTACAGAATCATGGACTTCTAGTCACCAAGGAGGCGACATTTTTCTGCAATCAGACATCAGTATCATCTTGCAGTCAAAGTTAGATGCCGAAGCACCCAGTCATGAAAGATCTATCGTGATCACTGGTAGTCAAAGCCCATCCGTGATGGCTTCGAAATGTTCAATTTCCAGCATAATGCCGAAGGTGACATTTTATTTACAGTCTTTACAGTTCATTCAATTTTTTTCCTTTTCGGTTACCTTTTATTACCATACATGCAGAAATCAACATTGAGAATTTTGAGGATGAATCGATAGAAGAACCTGCCATGGTTGCTCCGGAACATCCAAGTCCGGTTTCTGTCCTTGATACCTCGATTTATGGAGATGATGAACCATCTCCAATAAAGCAGCTATCAAACACTTCTGAAGGTAACAATTCTGTTTCCTAAGATACTTGATTTGGACATACAATCTGTTGTGAATTAGACGAAGATGCAAATGCTGCTCGGTTTATCCATTCAACGCATTTTTTATTTTTCATTATTGAATATTTTTTCGCATACCAATATAAAATTTTAATGCAATGCATACTAGTTGTCATTGTACTCAGATTTACAAGTACGATAGCCGTCATCATTTCATTGTGGTCGCCACCATAGCTGTTGTTGTAAATATAGTAAAATTCCGAATGCTTTTTGAGCATTTATACCCCCTCAAGATCACATCATCCCGAAAGAGAAACAATTGTCACAAAGGGATCAATGAACTTAAAATCTCTCTTGACTATGCATTGTATCAGGTAATGGTGCTGAAGGTTTGAACAAAGATCACAATGATGAGCAATGGAACCCTGCAGATAAGTGCACGGCTAACAACGTTGGGTCTGGTCTTACATCCGAGATTAATCGCAAGAAACTACAGAACATCGAACATTTGGTCCAAAAACTTAGAAGACTGAACTCCGAACATGATGAAGCCAGTACGGATTATATTGCCTCTCTTTGTGGAAACACAAATCCCGATCACAGATATATTTCTGAAATATTATTAGCCTCTGGTCTTCTACTGAAAGATCTCGGTTCTGGCTTGACAACATTTCAGCTTCATCCATCAGGCCATCCCATCAACCCTGAGCTGTTTATAGTTTTGGAGCAAACCAAATCAAGCTCTTTGTTATTGAAAGAAACGAGTAAAACCAGAAATATTTCCCATTCAAAGCTGGACCATGAGAAATTCTATCGAAAGCTTATATTTGATTCTGTTAATGAAATTCTAGTGGGAAAGCTGGCTCTATTTGGAGCATTTCCAGAGCCTAGGATAATATTGGGCAAGTTGGCAAAGAAGTCCCTCACTGCACATCAGCTTCTAAAAGAACTGTGTTTCGAGATCGAGCAGCTTCAATCCAGGAAAGCAAAGTGTGAACTGGAGGAAAATGAGGATGGTCTGAAAAGCATATTGTGGGAAGACATAAAGAATCGATCGGAGAATTGGACAGATTTTAACGGTGAGATTTCTGGGATGGTGCTCGATGTTGAAAGATTGGTCTTTAAAGATTTAGTTAACGAGATTGTGATTGGCGAAGAAGGTAGCTTACGAGCCAAGCAAAGCAGGCGGCGGCGGCAGCTGTTTTCCAAGTAAACTATGTGCAAATGCCTTGTAATTCTTCTTCATTCACCCTTTTCTTTTTTTCTCATGAAAGCATAATATAACAATTCGTGGATAAGAATTGAGGCAGTGGTGTTTAATGTCGTACTCTCTCAGATTATGCCAACATTCATATTTGTATGAAAACTTTTGTATATGAACTAATGTTATATGCTAATTGTCTCCTCATGCTCTATGTTTTGTGATGTCTTGTAAGATTAACTACAGTTGCCAATCAAGTGTATATGCGTATTCGATTGGTCGATGATTGAATCGAAAAATTACATAACCGTCCAAATTTTGTGTATGCGTATGCCTATTCGTACTAACATGTGTTAATTGTATAAATACTTGGATAAGTTTAATCATGCTTTCAGTTCCGATACTCTTTTGAGTTTTACTTCCTTCGTTTTTAGTTTCAGGAATTTAATCTCGATTTAAAAATTAAAGTCTAATAGGTAATACTAATACTATTAGTGTACTTAATTATAATATAAAATACTTATATTAGTTATCAGTGAATCCCGACGAAAGAGAGCATTATTGACGAAAACCCTAGGAACCCTTCTAGTGCGATCATTGTTGAATCAAAATAGAGTAAAAACTCTAATTGATCAAGAAGAAAAAAACTCTCTTTAGAATAATCTCACAAAATTGCAAAAGAGAAAGAACTCTTAAAATCATTCAAATGCTTATAATGAAGCTTTTATTGTTGGATGATAAAACTCAAATACAAATGGGGTATTTATAGGTTACAAAACCAATCTAAACCACTCATTAAAATAACCACAAAATAATTTAAACCATTGAAATTAAAAATGAGAAAAATACCTAATTTTCACCTAACTAAATTGATGTAGCAATGCTATCAAAACTAAATTGATATAAGTAATGCTATCAAAACTAAATTGATATAAGAAATGACATCAAATTAATTTAGGTGTAGACATACTTAGGCTAATATTGACTTCTTAACACTCCCCCTCAATGTTAGCCCCATTCTTTGAATTACGCCAAGCTGACGACGGAAATGTTCAAACTTTCCAACACTTAAGCTTTTTGTAAACAAGTCAACAATTTGCTGATCTGTCTTGATTTGTCTCATCTCAATCTCTTCTTACAGAACTCTTTCCCTAACAAAGTGGTAATGTACTTCCACATGTTTAGTTCTTGCATAAAAAACAGGATTCTCCGCCAGCCGAATTGCCGATTGGTTGTCATAGTACAACATAACTGCATAATCTACTGGTTGATGTAGATCATTCATTAGTTGTATCATTCACGTGCTTTCTTGAGCTGTCATTGCTGCTACTCAGTACTCTGCTTCCGTAGTTGACAAGGACACAGTCGGTTGTCTCTTGCTACACCAAGAAATTGTTCCGGAGCCAAGCTTAAACTCATACCCAGTTGTTGATCTTCGGTGTCATGATCTCCTGCATAACCAGCATCACAATAACCAACTAACTTGCAGTCTTCACCTTTCTTGTACAAAGGACCATAGTCAATTGTACTCTTCACATATCTTAGTATTCGTTGAACTGCTTTCAAATGAGGTTTTTTTGGATTTTACATATACCGACTCATCACACCAACTGCATAAGAAATGTCAGGTCGGGTCAAGGTTAAGTAGACCAGACTACCTACCAATTATCGATACATTGTTGCATCTTCCAAATATTTTCCTTATTGTGCACACATTTTGGCATTTGGTTCCATTGGCGTTGAAGTTGACTTGCATTCGAGCATTCCAAACCTTTCAACAAATCTTTAACATATTTCTGTTGACTCAGAAATATTCCTTCGTGTGTGATCAACCTCTAGACCAATGAAGTGCTTAAGTTGTCCAAGTTCCTTCATCTAGAAACGGGCTGATAAATTCTCCTTTGTCTGAAGAATTTCTGCCTCATCATCACCGGTTATGATTAAGTCATCCACGTACACCAGCATATAGCTAGCTTAACTTCATTGACTTTGACAAACAAACTAGAATCTGTAAGTGTTACTGAATAGCCACTTTTTGTTAGAAATTCAACAATCTTACCAAACCACCCTAGGTGTTTGTTTCAATTCGTAGAGTGATTTTCGCAGTTTACACACATATTCAGGATGATCTTGGCTCTGAAAACCCATTTGTTGGGTCATGTAGATCGCTCGATCTAGCTCTCCATGAAGAAATGCATTCTTCACATCCATCTGCCACAAATTCCAGTCTTTGTTGGCTGCAAGTGCAAGTAGACTCGTACGGTAGTAATTTTGCCAATGGACTAAATGTTTCATCATAATATAGTCCAAATATTAAGATAAACCAAGAAATCGTGCCTTGTACCTCTCGATAGACCCATTGAATGTCGCTTTATCTTGTAAACCCACTTGCAAGATATGGGTTTCACATCTTTTATCTTTGGCATAAGATCCCAAGTTTGATTTTGCTAAAGTGAATCGATCTCTTCTTTCATAGCTATCATCCACTTATAATTGTTTGATGCCTATTTGAACATCTCAGACTATGTTGCTGTTGGGACGTCGGCGCACCTACCCCATGGCGCAACGGAAATAAAACTCGACGGTCTCACCAGCGATCCAAGTACGAAAAACTGAAATCAGGAGGCATAGATGCGAATACTTATAGTGGGTTCCTTGAAAACAGCAAGAACAACAGTGAATACGGTGGTATAAATCGATTCGAATCGAAAGCCTCCACGTAATCACGTCTCGGCCTCTACTCAGTTCACCCGATTGAGAGCAATATTTGTTTTCCCCAAAACTGTTTTGAGAGAAAATAGCTGAAGGGTTTGTGTGTGTGTTGCAAAAACGGTTGCTAGACCTAACACACCATTTTATAGCAAAGTTACCCTAATATATTAGGGTTTTATTATTTCAAATTAATTAAATCTATATTTAATTAATTAGAATTTAAGAATCCTCTTATATCCAAGTTACCCTAATCATATTGGGGATTTCATTATTTCAAATTAATTAATCTATATTTAATTAATTAATTGAAATTAAATATTCAGGATTATTAAAACATATATTTAATTAACTCTAGATATATATTTTAGTAACGTACAACAAATTGTACATCTTTGCTCGTTTCAATCCTAGGGTATGACCTTGTAGGTTATTGTAACGTTAGCAGTAATTATTAGAACAATTCTAATATTACATACAATGAGTGACATCTAGCAATATATCATTGTCACCTAAGTTACAATAAAATATGATTCGACATATCATCTTGGTGATTACTCTTTTATGTATTACATCCTTATGTCCTTTATATCTAGAATAGGCACAAGTCTTGGAATAGTCACACTTGTATAGCCCATCTATTGTTTCTTGATATCTAGAGTAGACTTTAATTAACGAATAGTTTATGATATCTCATATCAACTTATTCGAGCATGGCCATAAGTTTCTAGTCTTACTCAATCAAGTGGCCTGTGATATATTTCCTATTATGTAGGAAGGACAAATCTTATCTTAATCATACACACCCACTATATATATTGAGATATATTCAATAACACTCTTTATAGAGCAACCAATTACGGAGCTTGTTTAGTTGCAACAAAACATACAATAATATATGTTGGGATAGTATTGATCTTAAGTCTGAGGATCATACATATAGTCATCACCATGAGCAATGTTATGTCTGTCACATAATAATCCAAGACATATGCTCATGGTCGGTCAATCCAATACATTGTTCTCTAACAATATAATCATGTATCAATTCTGACATCTCTATGTCAATGACAACTTATTGTCATCAATCAATAACATGTTAGTCTTAAGCGTATTATTATTGTCCATGCCCATAATAATACTTGACTAGGGATCTTTTAATAATAACAATTATGGCATTATATGGACTTTATTATCTTCCAGTTTATGTTAAACATATATATATAAAAGAAAATAATTGCGGCAATGCCTTTATTCAATAAAATCGGTAAATAAAAGTATTATTACAATCATCATATGATTGGTCTTTGAGCATACTCTAACAATCTCCCACTAGCACTAAGACCAATCACTCACATATCTAATACCGAGTGACTCAGTGTGACGATCATGCCTCTACTGTGTAAGAGGCTTTGTCAAGGGATCAACAATATTGTCATCCATGTGTACTCTACATATTTCCACATCTCATAGATCAATGATCTCTCGAATGAGATGAAAGAGCCTAAGAATATGTTTGGATCGTTGATGAGATCTTGGTTCCTTTGCTTGTGCAATGGCTCCATTATTGTCACAACGGAGTTCTACAACATCTGATATACTGGGAACAACCCCTAATTCCGATATGAACTTCTTGATCCAAACAACCTCTTTTGTTGCTTCACTGGCTGCAATGTATTCAGTCTCTATTGTAGAATCAGCTACTGTGTCTTGCTTCGAACTTTTCCAGCTCACAGCACCTCCATTAAGACAAAACACAAAACCCAATTGTGATCGTGAGTCATCCTTGTCACTTTGGAAGCTAGCATCAGTATAACCTTTTATACTAAGCTCTTCCTCCGCTCCATAGACAAGAAATTTATCCTTAGTTCTTCTTAAGTACTTAAGGATATTTTTAACCGCAACCCAGTAATTTTCACTAGGGTTTGCTTGATATCGACTCAAGAGCATACGATACATCTGGTCGAGTACATATCATGGCATACATTATTGAACCAATAGCCGAAGCATATGGAATCTGAAGGACACATTTCCTTAGAAAGAGAAATGCCATGTCTCATAGGCAAAAATCCTTTCTTGGATTCTTCCATACTGAACCTTTTCAGCACTTTGTCTATATATGTACTTTGACTCAGGCCTAGAAGTCGTCTTGATCTATCTCTATAGATCTTAACTCATAAGATATACGCTGTCTCATCCAAATCTTTCATAGAAAAACAACTACTTAAGCAAGTCTTAACAGACTGTAAAGTAGGTATATCATTTCCTATGATGAGTATGTCGTCTACATATAAGATTAGGAAAGAAACAATGCTCCCACTAGCCTTCTTATAAACACAAGGCTCATCTTCATTTCTGATAAAACAAAACTCTTTGATTGCATCATTGAAACGAAGATTCCAGCTTGAGAAGCTTTCTTTAGTCCATAAATAGACCTCTGTAGCTTACAAACCTTTCCAGTATTTCCTGGAAAGACAAAACCTTATGGTTGTGTCATATACACATCCTCTTCAAGTTTTCCATTAAGGAAGGCGGTTTTGACATCCATTTGCCAGATTTCATAATCATGGAATGCATCTATTGCGAGCAGGATTCGAATGGACTTAAACATAGCTACAGGGGAGAATATTTCGTCATAGTCTACACCATGAACTTGTCGAAAACCTTTAGCGACTAATCGCCCCTTGTATGTTTGTACATTACCATCTATGTCGGTTTTCTTCTTGAAAACCCATTTACACCTATAGGTTTGACCCCTTCAGGTGGTTCAACCAAAGTCCATACTTGGTTTACTGACATGGAATCCATCTCAGATCTCATGGCTTCAAGACATTTCTCAGAGTCTGGGCTAAACACTGCCTCTTGATAAGTCCTGGGCTCAACTTGATCCATAAGAAGAACATCTCCATGTGTCATAACGAGAAATCCAAATCTCTCAGGTGCACGATGTTCTCTTGTGGATCTACGCAGTGATTGTGTTTCTAAACCTGTTGAATGCTCCTCAACAACTTGTGAAACATGCTGAACTTCATGTTCATTTATTTGTTTCTCTTGAACTTCTCCAAGTTCAATATTTCTACCCTTCCCTTTCTTTGAGAGAAATTCTCTTTCGAGAAAAACTCCTGTTCGAGCAACAAACACTTTGTTCTATTAGGGTTGAAGAAATAGTATCCCTTAGTTTCTTTAGGATATCCAACAAATATACACTTATGAGATTTAGGTTCGAGCTTTGTAGACATCTGATGTTTTATATAAGCTTCACAACTCCAAATCTTCATAAAAGACATACTGGGACGTTTTCCAGTCCATATCTCATATGGTGTCTTTTGAATCGATTTAGATGGAACACGATTTAGTGTGAAAGCGATTGTTTCAAGTGCATGTCCCCAAAAAGAAGTCGGAAGATCACTATGACTCATCATCGATCAAACCATGTCTAGTAGTGTTCGATTTCTTCTTTTAGAAACTCCATTCCACTGTGGTGTACCAGGTGGTGTAAGCTGTGAGACAATCCCACATTCTTTTAGTAGTTCATCAAACTCTATGCTTAAGTATTTCCACCTCGATCTGATCGAAGTGCCTTAATAATCTTTCCTAATTGATTTTGTACTTATTTTTAAATTCCTTAAACTTTTCAAGGGCTTCAGATTTATGGTGCATAAGATAAATATACCCATACCGACTGAAGTCATTGGTAAAAGTAATGAAGTAATGGAATCCACCTCTGGCTTGTGTATTCATTGGTCCATATACATCACTATGTATTAACCCCAATAAATCATTTGCTCGCTCACCTTTACTATTAAAAGGAACTTTAGTCATTTTTCCCAACAAGCAAAATTTGCATACATCATATTGTTCGAAAACAAATGAATCTAAGAATCCATCTTTATGGAGTTTTGATATGCGTTTCTCACTTATATGGCCTAAACGAAAATGCCAAAGATAAGTTTGATTCGAGTCATTTGTTTTTGATCTCTTAGTATTTATGTTATAAATGATTTTATCTTGATCCAAAATATAGAGACCATTAACCAATTGTGTCGAACCATAAAAAACACTATCGAGATAAAAAGAACAACAATTATTCTTAATAATAATCTCAAAGCCAATCTTATCCAAACAAGAAATAGAAATAATGTTCTTAGTTAAACTAGGCACATAATAAAATCCTCTAAATTTAAATCAAGTCCACTAGGCAAAGATAAAATATATGTCCCTATAGATAATGAAACAACTCTTGCTCCATTTCCCACTCGTAGTTCCACGTCTCCTTTAGCCAGATTCCTTCTCTTTTACATTCCCTGTACAGAAGTACAAATATGAGAACCACAACCGATATCTAATACCCAAGAAGTAGATGTTGACAAATTAACATCAATAACATAAATACCTGAAACAAACGTTCCGTTTGCTTTTGCCTTCTTGACCTCTTCAAGGTAACATGGCAGTTTCTCTTCCAGTGTCTGGTCTTATCGCAATGGAAACATTTTCCTTCTTTGCTAACTCCCTCTTTGGGTTTCAATGCATTTTTCCCTTTTGGATTGGTCTTACCATTACCCTTAGACTTTGCCACTACCTTTTTCTTTCCCTTTCCTTTGTCCTTGTGGACCATCAGAATGGGCTTAGGTCCAACTTTTTTCATGTTACTTTTAGCAGTTCGTAACATGCCAAGTATCTGTGACAAAGTCTTGTTAATTTCATTCATGTTGAAATTAAGACAAATTGGCTAAAGCTATCTGGAAATGATTGCAGGATACCATCGGTAGCTAATTCATCTTTAAAAGGAAATCCCAGTTTTTCCAACGTTTGGATGTAGCCCATCATCTTGATGACATGAGCTCTTACAGGAGTTTCGTATGCTATTTTGCATTGAAATAGAGCTTTAGAGGTCTCATATCTCTCTTGACGTGCTTGCCCTTCATATATTTCTTTGATATTTTGAATCATCTCATATGCAACCATGTCCTCATGTTGCTTCTGAAGCTCAGGAGTCATGGTGGCAAGCATTAGACATCCAACATCTAACATATCATCCATATGTTTCTTGAATTTGTCTTTGTCAGCTTTTGAAGCATTAGCTACCGGTTCATCAGGAACAGGTTCCTCAATGACATATTCATTCCTTTCCTGTTTGAGAACAATTCTCAAATTATGAAACCAATCAAGGAAGTTTATGCCATTAAGTTTATCATTTTCAAGGAGTGATCGCAGTGATAATGTGTTGTTTGCCATTAAATCTACAACAATGGAAATATTAAAGTAAATGAATTTACCTAATTAAAATTTATAAATAGGACTTTATTTACAAATTACTCCCACTATTTTATTCAAAATTAAAAACCCTCTCTGTTTTAATTTCGGAAAAATTCAACAACAAATTTTCTAGTGGGTGAGGATCCATAATACATCAATTTCCTAAATCAGCTTTGGCTTTTCTTTTAGGATAGTGATTATTTTGGTAAGTAACACTTTACTAGTTACATCTTATATAACTCCTCATTTTTGGTGAACAACTTTTGTTCAAGTCATCTCATGACTTATCCAAATATTTAACCTCTAGATTTCTAATCCTATTAGAATAATCTAGCTAAGTTATTACCAATATTTCAACCGGTGAATATCACTTGCTTATTCTTTGTGTTTAACCAAGATAGATTTATATGCCAATGCTTTGGCAAAGCCCACACAATATCGATCAAAGCCTTAACGAGGGTAAATATCGGACGGTTAAGTTAACTTAGATTATAAAGAGGGATTTGCGTAATTATCTCATCATTATTCATTTTAATATTAGGCCCTTATTGATCTCATCAATATTTATTCTTATTTTATCATTTGATGCATTGCATACATAACAAATATAGCAATATATAAGATGCAATGGTTATAGCCCAATACAATGACTAAGGTGGCCCATCCCAAGCCAATGGGAGAACCAAAACCCCAAAGCCTAAGACTGCTCTCTAGGTATCTTCTCGCCATTCTTCTGCTCCTTGTGAATCTTCATAAGTTTACAATTTTAAAAGAAACTCGTTTTACATATGAGGGAGTAAGATGAGAAGAGAAATACATCAGAGCTATAGAAAGGCACGACTCATAGACCATATTTTAAAATAAACCATTGTGAATTGAACAAGGGATATAACCATGCATATCAAACAACGTGCAAAAAAACATATCATATATATATATATATACACGTTGTTACGACTTTGTTAAAAAAATATTAATATCGGCCTTCAATTTGTACTGCTGATGAGAGGTCAAGGGGCGGAGCCCCTAACGCGCTTAGGCCGTACCGCGATGGCCGGTAGGATTTTTTTGAAAAACAGTACTTCTGTTTTCATGAAAAACTTCACGATTTGATAACAATTATCAACAGAATCATGCTTTTGGGATTTTTAATCCTGAAGGTTTTCTGCATCAGAACAACCATTGTTCTACTGCTAAATGCGATATGCTATCGCACTCCCATAGATCATCCAGCAACAAATCGATTGAAAAACATATTAACAAATTAACATATTAATCGTTGCGGGTATCGATTCGAATAATGATATCAACATATTTACCAAAATCGATAAAACTAAAACATACATCTAATACATATCGCATCAACAAAAAATTTAACCAAAATTATATCGTACAAGTGGCTCTGATGCCACTGTTAGGACCATCGGCGCACCCCATGGCGCAGCAGAAACAAAACTCGACAGTCTCACCAGCGATCCAAGTACAAAAAACCGAAATCAAGAGGAAGAGATGAATACTTACAGTGGGTTCCTTGAAAAACATCAAGAACAACACTGAATACGGTGGTGTAGATCGATTCGAATCGAAAGCCTCCAAAAATCACGTCTCGGCCTCTACTCAGTTCACCCGATTGAGAGCAATATTTGTTTTCCCCAAACTATTTTAAGAGAAAACGGCTGAAGGGTTTGTGTGTGTGTTGAGAAAATGGCTGCTAGACCTAACACACCCTTTTATAGCGAAGTTACCCTAATCATATTAGGGTTTTATTATTTCTAATTAATTAAATCTATATTTAATTAATTAGAATTTAAGAATCCTCTTATATCCAAGTTACCCTAATCATATTGGAGATTTTATTATTTCAAATTAATTAAATATATATTTAATTAATTAATTGAAATTAAATATTTGAGTTTATTAAAACATATATTTAATTAACTCTAGATATATATTTTAGTAACGTACAACAAATTGTACTTCTTTGCTTGTTTTAATCCTAGGGTGTGACCTTGTAGGTTCTTGTAATGTTAGCAGTAATTATTAGAACAATTCTAATATTACATACAATGAGTGACATCTAGCAATATATCATTGTCACCTAAGTTACAAGAAAATATGATTCGACATATCATCTTGGTGATTACTCTTTTATGTATTACATCCTTATGTCCTTTATATCTAGAATAAGAACAAGTCTTGGAATAGTCACACTTGTATAGCCCATCTATTGTTTCTTGATATCTAGAGTAGACTTTAATTAATGAATAGTTTATGATATCTCATATCAACTTATTCGAGCACGGCCATGCGTTTCTAGTCTTACTCAATCAAGTGGCCTATGATATATTTCCTATTATGTAGGAATGACAAATCCTATCTTAATCATACACACCCACTACATATATTGAGATATATTCGATAACAGTCTTTATAGAGCAACCAGTTACGGAGCTTGTTTAGCTGCATCAAAACATACAACAATATATGTTGGGATAATATTGATCTCAAGTCTGAGGATCATACATATAGTCATCACCATGAGCAATGTTATGACTGTCACATAATAATCCAAGACATATGCTCATGGTCGGTCAATCCAATACATTGTTCTCTAACAATATAATTATGTATCAATTCTGACACTCTATGTCAATTACAACTCATTGTCATCAATCAATAACATGTTAGTCTTAAGCGTATTATTATTGTCCATGCCCATAATAATACTTGACTAGGGATCTTTTAATAATAACAATTATGTCATTATATGGACTTTATTATCTTCCATTTTATGTTAAACACATATATATAAATGAAAATAATAGTGGTAATCCCTTTATTCAATAAAATCGGTAAATAAAAGTATTATTACAATCATCATATGATTGGTCTTTGAGCATACTCTAACAGTTGCTTCTCCAATTATGGTTGCATTGACATATTTGAGATTTGGCCTTCGTTTCTTATTGACCTTCGGAGTTGAGATTGTGGAATTGATTCTTCTGTTTCACTAGGCCCATATTCTTCATTTGGTTGTTGATACACGCCAGTTTTCCAAGGATTCCGAGTCACTCTTTGTTCGACATCATCACCGTTTAGATCTCCTGATTCATCTGAACTTGTTTGGAGTTGAACAGTATGCTCCCTCATCTTTTGTTGCAGCTTGTCTCCAAATTCTATCAAGTCTGGCAATATCTCATTCTTTGAGGACCACCAAGAAGATGTTTCATCAAATACCATATTTCGTGATGTGTAACATCTTCCACTCATGGATCACAATATTTCCACCCATTTCTCTGGCTATTGTATCCCACAAAGAGACATCTAACAGCTTTCTTATCAAACTTGCTCCGTAAATATCGGAACAAACACATAACATACACAACCAAATACTCAAAACTAGCTAACTGTAGGTTTCATGTTCCATAGTTTCTCAAAGGGTGAAACAAATCCTAACCTTCGTTGAGGAAGTCTGTTGATCACAAAGGTTGCAGTCCTCATTGCTTCAGCCCAAAACCTTCTGGTACGTTCTTTGCATGTAGCATACTTCGACAAATTTCTGCAAGATGACATTTTTTTCTTTACGCTACACCATTCTATTGTGGCGTGTTGGCACAAGTGTACTGATGACGTATTCGACATTCCCTTAGGTATTGAGAGAACTCGTTTGATCTATATTTTCCTCCGTTGTCTGTGCGCAAGAAACGTATCTTCTTTCCCACTTCTCCTTCAGCTGAGTCTTTGAACTCTTTAAACTTTAAGAATGTGTCAGATTTTTCTTTCATAAAGAAAAGCCACACATACCTGGAGAAGTCATCAATGAATGTTACCATGTACCGCATACCGCTAATTAACTGCAGCTTAACCGGTCTGAACACATCAAAGTGAACCAACTCCAACGGTTCTTTTCTTTAAACTTCAACTCGTCATATGGTAATTGGTGTGCTTTACCATACTGGCATCCCGCACAGACCGTGTATGTTCTCACGTCTAGTTGAGGAAGCCCCTTAAACATCAACTTCTTTATCATCACACTTAGCTTGGAATAGCTAACGTGACCTAACCACATGTGCCACAGATCTGATGTCTCATTTTTTCTTGTCATGTCTACATATGCAGACTCTGTTGACATCACGTAGATTGACTCCAAACGTCGTCCCTCCATTGTTGGTGTTTCTGAGATTTGAGGTCACGATAAACCTTCACGTCTTGGGGACAAATAATACATAATGGCCTGATGATGTCAATTGAGCCACATATAGAAAATTTTTCTTCATTCTGGGACATGATAAACATCTTGAAGTTGCACTTGGTTAGAATTATATCAAGGCGTAACTATCATCTTACCGATGTGAGTTATCGGTAACCTTGAGTTGTCAGCTATCACCACCACACAACATCCGTTGTGCTCATACAGGTTTTGGAACTTCTGTTTGTCACCCGTCATATGATTTTAGCAGATCGAATCTACGATCCAATCATTCTTGTAGTCAATCTGTTCTAGTGTTGTTATTGTAGCAAATAACGCTTCAGTATCCCAACCATCTTCACTATTCTCCTTTGAGTTGGAAGTAGCAATATTACTTTCAACAGGCTTTTACTTGGTCCAACAGTCTTTTGCCATGTGGCCCATCTTCCCGCAGTTGTAACACTTGCCATAAACTTTCTACTATTACTGCGATTCTTGGTAGCTCCCCATGAATGAGGGTCTTCCTTTCCTTGGTAGTTTTTCACCTTGTCACCACCTTTTTAGATCCACTTCCAGTATACCACTGAAAAGTGTGTCTGCTTTTACTGTGTAGAGCGCTTCCTCTTCACCCTTCAGCGAGACTCCTCCCATTTGCTTGGCCATGGCTTCTTGACCTGCAAGCAAATTTTCAAACTCAACAAGTGATGGTTGTGTCGGCCATCCCCGTACAGCGGTAACAAACCCTCGATATTCGGGTCTCAAACTATGGACACTTATTCTTTTTATCCTGGCTTCCCCAATAGTAGCTGTCAGATCTAATTCTGAAATTTCGAGGCATATCGACTTCACATTGTGAAAGTATTGGGCAACTGCCATGTCGCGTTGCGCCATTGATAGAAGTTCATTCTCGAGAAGTTGTAATTTTGTATCGTTCCTCTTCGAAAAGAGTGTAGTGAAGGTGTCCCGCTTTCTTCAGTGATTTAGCATCCCGAATATGCTCCAACATTTCTTCTTCTATTGTGGTCTTTAAAGAAACATTGTTTTGCTTGCTTTAATTTTCCACTTTCGCAAGACACCGTTAGCATCTTCCGCTACTGGTTGTGTAACTTCACTACCACCAACAACCTCCCACAAGTCTTGACCTTGAAGGTAAGACTCTATACACGTTGGCCACGTGTTATAGTTTTGGTTGTTGAGCTTCTTTATTCCTCCAACTACTTGAAGGTCACCCATTGTAACGACAAGGCTTTGACTACACCGAAAAAGCTTGAGTAACAAACGTGAAGAATACTAAATTAATTTAAACATAAAGAAGCTCTACAAGGTTTGTAATAACCCCGACAATAATCTCAAGAAATATTTTCTGATATGGAAGATCTGTTAAAACTAACAGCCACATAGCATACTCGGAATTTTAAGAGACCATATTACGTGGCTCTGATGCTAATTGTTGAATCAAAATAGAGTAAAAACTCTAATTGATCGAGAAGAAAAAAACTCTCTTTAGAGTAATCTCACAAAATTGCAAAAGCGAAAGAACTCTTAAGAAAGCTTTCAAATGCTTATAATTAAGCTTTTATTGTTGGATGATAAAACTCAAATACAAATAGGGTATTTGTAGGTTACAAGAACCAATCTAAACCACTCATTAAAAAAACCACAAAATAATTTAAACCATTGAAATTAAAAATGAGAAAAATACCTAATTTTCACCTAACTAAACTAATGTAAGCAATGACATCAAAACTAAATTGATGTAAGCAATGACATCAAATTAATTTAGGTGTGGATTTATTTAGGCTAATATTGACTTCTCAACAATCGACGACCATCATGGCAACACCAATGGATGACCACCAGATATCGTCCCTAACGTGGGACTACCTCCCACCTTAGCACGACCAGGTTCCCCTTTCTTGGTCGAAGACCAACAGACGACCAAAAAAATCAAGAAAAACGATAACCTATATACTCCTCCAGCCATGCAAACGGATATTATCGATATGGAAGACGATGAGGGCAGTGCAAAAAATATGGAAATAAACCTCAAACCTCTTAACGCCCCGACAACAACCAAGAAAGCTTCCTATGCGTCAATAGCGACAAAAAAATCCTCACGCAGAGGAGAATAAAGACTTCGACCAAGAGCTTGATTTGGATGAGGTAGTCGTGCTAGATGAGGACTGCACCGTGGATGAATCTGGTCCAATCCCAACGATTAAATTTTCTGAAAGAGTTCATGACTTAATCGACAAAAGTATGAGAAACGCGATAATAGTACGACTCCTAGGACGATAGATATGATACAAAACCCCACTAGACAAAATTCATAGCCTTTGGCTGCCTAGAGGGGAACTGCAACTTATCGACCTAGAGAACAATTACTACCTAGTTAGATTCGAAGACATAAGGGATTATAATGAAGTCCTAACGGAAGGTCCATAGACGATCTACGTAAATTACATAACAATACAACCCTAAGTAGGACCTTCTCGACGTCGGGAAAGCACCCATCACATGTTATTGTCTGGATCAGACTACTAGGCCTGCCATATAGATATTATTGCAAAGTTTTTTTAGGAGAATTGCAAAACTGATCGGGCAAGTAATCAAAGTAGACAACAACACTCAAGCGGGTGAGAGGCAAGTTTGTAAGAATCGCAGTTATGGTAGACTTGAACAAACCTCTGAAATCATGTATGAACATCGACAATTTCATACAGAAATTTGCATACGAAGGTCTTTTAACAAATTTACCTCACATGTGGATCTATGGCCATTCAAAAAGAGCATGTCCTACCTCAAATCAAGCAATGGAAATCTCATCGGAAAAAGACGTTCATGAACAACCAAACATCCCAAATGCACAAACTGAACCGACTTATGGACCTTGGATGATAGTATCCAACCGACGCAGTAGAACAAACATGAACCAACAAATCGATATAGGCATTGGAAAAGCTGAAGACCAAACAAAAGGTTCACGCTTTACAATACTAGAGGATGATGATGGATGCAACTCCATGGAACTTGGCCAAGTCGACCCAATAGCTACTGGAACTTCCCAAGATGTGCAACACAGCTCCAGCCATAAAACAAAAGTCCAATAACAACAACATTTCATAGCTGCACAAACCATCCTCTATGAATGTCGCTAACATAGTCTCAAATCTTGAGAAATGATGAATGAAAGTCGAACCAAAACTCAAAGAGCCAATGAAGATAACCTTGATCCCGACAATAGAAGACCAACCCACCGAGGCAATTTTTCACAAGGTTCAACGTAACACATGACAACACCATAGTAATCAAAGAACCTACTTTTGTACCAACCTCACATACCAACTCTAAGCCAACCAAAAAAAGAGGACTGGACGTTAGAACTCCACTAAAAACGAAAAAAAGAACCCAAAGAACTGAAAGACGAGTGAAATTTTTTCAACCTTGCACACCGTACTACTCGACTGGGCTAAGAACTTCTCAAAGAAACTTGATGCAGTTGCGGCGAATGATAATAGACCCGCATAGAGCAGGGTCAAATGATCAACTTGAACCCAAACCAGACATAAGAAAGAACTTGGAAGACTCCCATATGAATAACCTGGTGGAAGTTGAGGTTCAGGATGATACCGAAAGCAGAACCGAGCTCTAAGTCTTGGGTCAACATTGCCACATCTTATAGCATGTCATTCGTATTCTGGAACTGTCAAGGAGCCGCAAGCTCAATGTTTCATAGAATTTTCAAGTTCCTTATAAAACATCGCCTTAATGTGATAGTTCTATTTGAAACCCGAGTTTCTGGTAGTACGCAGACAATTCGCAGCTTTAGTTTTACCAACTCATTTCGGGTCGAAAATAACAGATTCAAAGGTGGTATATGGTGTGTGGAATACGACAATCGGATAGAGAAAAATCACAATTGATAATTTGAGAAAATAAAAATAAAGATAAAAAGACACAAATTTTACTTGAAAAAACTCTAAATAATATAGGGTAAAAATCACGGGCAACGGTAGAAGAATTTCACTATGAGAAAATAATAATTACAACTTCTCTTGATCTAACAAGGAGAACAATAACAATTCTCTCTTGATAAAAAATGAGAAAACAACTCTCAATAAAACTCTCTAAATTCTCTAGTATTGGGAGAAAGCTAGAATGATTTAGGATGGATTTGAAGCTAAATGGGTTAGGGTATTTATAGTTAAAGCTTAAGGACTAATCTTGTAAATACCCTAAAGTTCAAGGACTAAATATGACTTATCCCATGCCAAAAAATTCAACACTTTATAGCTGCTCCATTCGGTGCGTTATTGCACCGAAAAAATCTGATTTTTTTATGCCACCGAAATTAACTTTTGACAATCTCCCACTTCAAGATTTGATTGGAACAATCATATCTTCACACCATTCTTTCTACCTTGTACCTTCATGTTGCTTACGTTTCTGACAAGCCACAAGAGGATATACACCAGGTAAATTTATCAGCATTGATTGCCTTCGTCATGAAATCTGTTATGTTGTATTTGGTATGAATTTTCTGCATATCTATCGTCCCTTCTTCCACCTTCACGAATGAAATGGCATTGAACTCGTATGTTCTTTGTCCTTGAATGAAATGTTTGATTCCTTGCTAGATGCAAGGTGCTTTGATTGTCACAAAACAGAGAGACATACTCTTGATTGACCCAAGCTCCTCCAATAACATCTTCAACCAAATTGCTTCTTTACTGGCTTGTGTAACTGCTACATATTCTGCCTCTATTGTGGATGTAGCCACAACTGACTGCAATTTTGAAACCCAACTTACAGCTCTATCAACAACTTTAAACACATATCCTGTAGTAGATTTGCTTTTGTCCAAATCCCCTACATAGTCAGAATCTATATACCCATTGATTAGTAAGTTTGATCTTCCGTAACATAATATAATATTTGAGGTCCCTTTTATGTATCTCGGAATCCTCTTTACTATATTCCAATGCTCTTTGTCTGGATTCGCCATGTACCAGCTAACCACTCCCAATGCTTGTGCAATGTATGGTCTTGTGCATATCATAGCAAACATTAAACTTCCCACTGCTAATGCATATGGTAATCGAGACATCTTCATCCTCTCTTCTTCACTGCTAGGACTCATACTGGAGGATAATTTGAAGTTAATAGGAAGAGTGGTAGAAATTGGCTTACAATCTTGCATGTTGAATCGTGACAAGATCTTCTTCAAGTAATTCTTTTGAGAAAGCCAAATCTTCCTATTACTTTTGTCTCGGTGAATTTGCATCCCTAGAATCTTGTTTATTGATCCCAAGTCCTTCATTTCAAATTCCCTAGAAAGTTGTGCCTTTGATTCTTCAATATGATCTTTTTTGGGACTTGCAACCAACATGTCATCCACATACAACAACAATATAACAAAATCATTATCACCAAACCTCTTGAAATAAGCACAAGGGTCTGCATTAAGTCTGTTGTATCCAAGACACATAATGAAGGAATCAAATCTCTTATACCAACACCTCGATACCTGCTTTAGACCGTAAAGACATTTGTTCAACCTACAAACCAAGTTGTTATTTTCGTCTTCTTCAAAACCTTCAGGCTGGAGCATATAAATCTCTTCTTCAAGATTTCCATGAAAAAAATTGTTTTAACATCTAGCTGCTCTAGATGTAAGTTCAATGTAGCACACAATGCCAAGACTACTCGAACTGTTGTTAGTCGAACCATAGGAGAAAAGATTTCATTGAAATTAATACCTTCGTTCTAAGCATATCCTTTGACCACCAGTGTTGCACGATACCTCTCCACTTGATCGTCACCATTTCGTTTGATTTTGAAGACCCATTTGTTACCAATTGGCTTCTTTCCTTGTGGTAGTGACACAAGATCTCATGTATTATTTTTATGAAGGGCTTCAATTTCTTCTTGCATCTCCATCATCCATAGTGAAACATCTGAGCCATTTATTGCCTCCTGGTATGTTGATGGCTCACCGTCCTCTGTTAAAAGGCGGTATGCAATATTACCTTGTATAACATAATCTGAGTGCCAATTGAGACATCTTCTCACATGATCTGGTTGACGAATTATTGGAGCTTCAGAACTCTCTGGTTCTTGTTCATCATGTGATGATTTTGCTTTAGAAGAATCTCCTTGTTCAAACTCCTTTTCCATATTTATCTATGTAGTCTCTGACTTTTTAGCGCTACTATCTTATTATTTTCTTTGTATTTTATCGTCTAATAAGATAACATCTCTGCTGATGATCATTTTGCGGGCAGTGGGATCCCACAAGCGATACCCCTTTACTCCATCAACATACCCCAAGAATTTGCATTTCCTCGATTTTGGATCCAACTTCAAAATTTCTTGGGAGTTGTACATCACATACATAATACTTCCAAATACATGGAGATTTGAATAATCAACTGGTTTACCAGTCCACATCTTCATTGGTGTCTTCATCGCTATTGCAGTTGATGGAGCTCGATTCACAAAATAACAGGCAGTATTGATTGCTTCTGCCCAGAATGATTTTTCTATGCCTGCAGCTCTCAACATTGCTCTTGTTCTTTCTAACAAGGGTTTATTCATCCGCTCTGCCACTCCATTTTTTTGAGGAGTGTTCGCCACTGTGAACTGTCTTTTGATGCATTATTTCCTACAAAAGTCATCAAATTCTTCACTTGTGTATTCTCCTCAATTATTTGTTCTGAAACACTTGATCTTATTTCCAGAATCAAGTTCCACCCGCGCTTTGAAGTTTTTGAAAGTTAAAAACACATCTGACTTCTTCTTAATAGGGTACACCCAACATCTCCTGGAGTAGTTATCAATAAATGTGAAAAAGTATTTTGCTCCGCCTAGGGATGTAACTGGTGCTTGCCATACGTCAGAATGAACCAATTCTAGAACATTTTTTCCTCTAGAATTTGACGTATTAAATTTCAACCAGTGTTGCTTACTTGTTATACAATGCTCACACAAAGTAAGTGATACCTTTGTTAAGCTAGGAAGTAGCTTTTGCTCCACAAGGACTTTCATTCCTTGTTCTGACATGTGTCAAAGTTTCTGATACCATAGCATTGCAGAATCTAAACTACATGAGGCAACATAGGCTTCTACTTCTAGAAAAGTCTCTCCCTTCACCATGTACACGTTTGATATTATCTTTTCGCCTTTCATCACTATAAGCTCTCCACGGAACACCTTCATGGTTCCTTTCCATGTTTCAATATTGATTGCATTATTATCCAATAATCCGTAGGATAATAAATTTTTCTTCAGGCCTTTCATGTGTTGCACATATCGAACAACTTTAATTGTTCCATCATACATCTTCAATTTGATGGTTCCCACACCAACGATCTCTAAGGCATGATCATTGCAACTATACACAGATCCTTCTGAAACAGGTTCATAATGATGGAACCATTTTCTTCTTGAGGTCATGTGATATGCTGCTCCCGAATCAATGAGCCATTATTTGCAAATCTTTTTCTGCCTTCCACGGTGGTTGACACTTCACAACATAGAGCATCTCCATCATCTAAAGTGTTTGTGGTATTGCCTTGTGGATTGAAGTTTTTATTTAGACTCCAACAATCCTTCTTCAAGTGACCCTTCTTTCCATAGTTGTAGCACTTTAAATTCTTTTTACTTCTCGACTTTGATCTACCATGTTTGTGACTGCTGCTTTGGCCACGTTCTGTTGAGCTCTCTCTCATCGTTGTCAACGCTTCTGCTTGTTGCATATTTACTTATCTGTCTTCCTTGTTCTTGCGCCGATTTTCTTCTTGTAGAACAGCAGCTGGAACGTCATCGAAGACTAGACTGGTGACATTACTGTTTGTCAAGTTGATGATGAGCTGATCATACGAATCAGGTAGACTTTAAAGTAGAAGTTTAGTACGTTCTTATTCTCCTATTGTACATCTTAAGGATATAAGCTGAGAAAATAATGTGTTCAGTGTGTTTAAGTGCTCCGTCACTGAAGTAGATTCTGGCATACGAAGAGTGTACAATTTCCTCTTAAGGAAAATTTATTGTTCAACGATGTAGCCTCGTACAATTTGGTGAGATGATCTCATATCTCCTTAGCTGTCTTCTTCTCCTCAATTCTTGACAATACTTCATCTGCTAATACTAGATGAAAATTTGTCATAACATTCTCATCCATTTTGATCAATTTCTCTTGTCATATGTGAAATCTACCAGCCTTTCACTGATAGCTACTAGACAACCGTATTTCCTCGGGATGGCCTTTATCTTCAATTTTCACAATGAAAAATTTCTCCCATTGAACTTTTCAATATCAAATTTCGTTGTCATAACTTCTATTACGGATAGCTCCCACTATTTCACTATCGTGAATAGTTCTCTAGAACCTTCAAAGAATGAGTAATACCTTATTACTTTCTTATGTTGGAGGATCTACCTTTTGGTGGTAATCACAAAGACAATAAGTAGATATTGCACACTATAATCTGACTTTGATACCAATTATTGCAAAATACGGCTATCGGATAGAGCAAAATCACAATTGATAATTTGAGAAAATAAAAATGAAGATAAAGAAGATACAAATTTTACGTGAAAAACCTCTAAATAATATAGGATAAAAACCACGGGCAACGGTAGAAGAATTTCACTATGAGAAAATAGGAATTACAACTTCTCTCGATCTAATAAGAAGAAAACAATAACAATTCTCTCTTGATAAAAAAGGAGAAAATAACTCTCAAGAAAACTCTCTAAATTCTCTAGTATTGGGAGAAAGCGAGAATGATTTGGGATGGTTTTGAAGTTAAATGAGTTAGGGTATTTATAGTTGAAGCTTAAGAATTTAATCTTATAAATACCCTAAAATTCAGGGACTAAATATGAATTATCACATGCCAAAAAATTCAACACTTTACAGCTGCCCCATTCGGTGCATTATTGCACCGAAAAAAATCTGATTTTTTTATTCCACTGAAACTGACTTTTGACATATGGCTCGGTTCATAAACGACAGAATCCAAACTGACGAAACGCAAAAATGGGTACACTTCACAGCAGTATACGCAAGTCCCCAAAACATAACAAGAAAACATATATGGAATCAGCTGATCAAACTCGATCTAGGTAATGACACCCATGAGTTCTAGGAGGCGGTTTCAATACCATCTTAAGCCCCAACGAAAGAACAGCGGGTCACAACAAACTAAAGGAGGCAACAAACGTTTCTTGAAATTTATACAAAGCGCCGGTTTAATTGATCTTGGCTTCATCGGTCCACCATATACACGGTCCCGGGGTAACCTAAAGCAAAGACTGGATCGTTGCTTAGTGAACAACGTATGGAATAATATATTCCCAGATTCAAATGTAATGCATCTTGAGCGAATTGGTTCAGATCATAGGCCGCTACTACTCCAGCCGAAAGAAAGGCACAAAGACAAAACCACTCGACCATTTGGATTCATTGCTGCATGGCAAGACCACCCACAATTCAAGTAACTCCTAGCTATTGGATGGAAAGTTGACACCTCCATTATAGAGAACATCCATAATTTCAAAGAAGCAATTACCAACTGGAACTGGGAAGTCTTTGACCACATAGGCAAGAAAAAGAAACAACTCCTTGTCAGGCTAAGAGGAATCGACAGAGCTTTGCAAAGAAGTTAATCCGACTTCTTGATCAACCTAGAAACCGAACTTCGTTTCGAACTCTTGACCGTTCTAGAACAAGAAGAAAGTTTATGAAAACAAAAAGCGTGTATCGAATGGGGAGCACAAGGAGATAAGAACACGAAATATTTTCATGCATCGACACTAGCCCGAAGACGCGCCAATCGTATATCAGCTCTCAAACGAAAGGACGACAGTTGGAGTACGGATCAAGATGAACTCTCGGCCATCGCCTGTGATTTCTACCGCCAACTATTCACATCGACAGGTCAGAACCAACATAGATACACCGTGAGAGTGGTATTTCATTCAATGACAAAGGAAAATGTCGATGCCCTACCCTGTCCGATCACTAATGAGGAAATATACACTGCTTTCTTCACTATGGGCGCGCACAAAGCAGCTCGACCAGCTGGACTTCAAGCGGTCTTCTTCCAAAAGAACTGGGACATTATGGGAGAACCAATTTTTCGATTCATCAAGAACGTCTTGAGAGTAAACAAATACCTCTCCAGATATAAACAAAACTCTTCTAATACTTATCCCAAAAGGTCCTAGCGCCAGAACGGATCAATCGATTTAGGCCAACTAGTCTATGCAACATAATCACTACAATAAATTTATCAATTTGTGACAAAATTTCAACATGACATTGTATATAACGTCACAAAATATACTATAAACGTGACGTTTTTATATTTTCGTCACATTTAGTGATTGATTGTATATATTTTATGACAATTTTAAAAATGATCATTGATTTTCGTTACTATACGCTTGGAGTCAAAATTTACCTCCAAACAAATTGGTGGGAAATCTTTCAATAACGTTTAGATCAAATGGCAACACCTTAAAATTGTCTCTAATAAAATGGAAGTATTAGTGACGATTTATTATTATGACGAAATGATTTAAATTAGTGACATTCTAAATTTGTCACTAATAAGTTTTATTTGTAACAATTTAATTCGTCATATTATGTAAGATATAAAAGATGACGTTTTATTCGAGAAAAAAATAAGTTTATCATGATAAAGAAATTATCTATCACAATCTCTTATTTTTTTATATGACAATTTTAAAAATTTTGAACAAAAACTTTTAGTGACATCTTATATAGGCCACTAATTCAAAATCTTATTAGTGATATATTTTAAATAATTTTTTGAATTTTTCAAACTTATATATATATATATATATATATATATAAAGACCTTTTTTGTTTAATACATAGAAGATACTTATATAAGTTAAGTAAGATAATTATAAAAGTCAGCCCCAAAATCAAGATTAAAAGGGGTTTAAATTTAATGTTCAGTATATTAATTATGAAATTCCGATTAAATTGAAAAAAAAATATAAAGTTTCAATGGTCAATTCGTAATTTTTAGAAATTCCAAGGAATTAATGTGAATTATAGACTACCAAGGGTGTACATTATTAGATTTTAACTGAATTAATTGATCGAATTGAAATTGAATTTGGTTAGTTGGTTGAGTAATTAAATATTAGATCGGTTAATGATTAATTCGATTTGAAACTGATTAATTAACCAATATATATATATATATATATACCAAGCCAAAACCTAATAAGAATCAAGATCCAATTATTTTTTAACAACAATATATACATTAAACTTTCAAGATCCATTCAAACTATAATCCATATGGGAAAAAAATATTTAAATTCAAATTAATCTATCTAAAAAATTATAATAAATTTCCGTTAATCCAAAAATTGATCAAATTAATCAAACTTTGTTCAGCTTGGTTAATAATTTTTAAAAAATCAATTCGATTAATGGTTAAAGAAAAAGAAGTTTGATAAATTTAATTTTGACTAAATTGATTCGATCAATAACTAAATTAATTGATTGAACGATGCTATAAATTATTCAAGGACTGAACCTTTAATTTTTATCTTTTGACATATATTTTTAAAAAATAAATTTTTAATATGGTTAGAATTCACTTACACCTAGCGTAAAACTAAAAGTTTTATTTATTAAAAATGATTTTTAATTGTCATGTGAATTAAGAGAGTAATATATATATATATATATAAAATGGCGTTTAACTTGGTGAATTTAAAGAATTATTTTTAAAAGAGTTTTCTAATATATTTATATGTATATGTAATTTAATGCTAATAAAAAGTAAACTTTAAGGGTATTTGGAGGTAAAGCCCAAAACTTGCAGCCGATTACCATCTCTCAAATTAAGAAAAAAGGTAATATTCTTTAGTTGTAGCGTGAGTATGCAAAAGGTAAAAACAATCCTTAGGTTTTAGAAGCTAGCGCCTTTGCCTGCGTTATCTGCTACCATCGCGCCGCCGCTGATTTGTGTGATCGTACGTGGTCACTTGAGGCATCACCGTTGGGATCGAATGCTATCACCGATTATCATTGTCTCTCTATTTTTTCTTTGTGCCACCGAAAATTTAAAACTTTTGTTAAAATATATAACTCATAAAATGATTTATCAGTATACAAAAATAAAACAGATTTTCAGACTCGTATATAAAATAAAATACAATTACATGCCCCCTAATAACATGTATCATACTCTGCAAGCAACGTTGGAAGAACTCTCTTACTGATGTCGATAGATGCACTGATACGATTCTTTAAGCCTGCAATGGTGAGTAATAAAGTGAGCTTCGAAAAGCTCAGTAATACAGAACTACCAGATGATGCTACAAGACATGCAGATAAATGGAAATCTATATAATTTTCTTATTGAATCAGACGTATACTAGTTTTCGGAATAATCTGGGGTTTCACCGGTAGTTCATGAGTAGAAGCCATGAAGATATTAATTCATAGGAAGCAGTCATAGTATCATGTTTTCAGGAGATCGAATAAGATGTCTAGTGTGTTCCAATCAAAATCAGTGAAAAAATATAAATCTTTTAAATCCATATCGGAAGCCCCTAACCAAACTCCATTATATAGTTCCCCAGAACTGCGTCCGTAGGGCTTACCCTAAGCACACAACAAAAAGGAGCCAACCCAAGGGTATCCTCAGGTCCGTAGGGTTACCCTAAATACACAACAATAACCTAAGAATATGCCTTGGGGCCTATGGCCTACCCAAGGGTATCCTTAGGTCCGTAGGGACTTACCAACTGGATCAGGACTATGCTTCCATTCTCCATAATCCTACCCATATAAAAATCCAGTAGAAATCAGTTTTAGCCGTAAGTCGTAATATCTGGATCGTGATCCTGTAATATACTATAACCGTGATAATGAAATAAACCATATAATCAATTTCCACCTGTACACCATAAGTAGTCAAATGATTAACCCAGGGAAATACCTTGGGGGCTTGGGAGCTTACCCAAGTAGCACCTTAGGTTCGTAAGAAATTTCCAGGTTAATCAAAGTTGTACTTCCAGTCTACCTATATAATATCCTAGTAAAACAGTTCGAGTATAACCAGTGAAACATAAAACCATGGTTCATAAACCAGTAGTTTCCTTGATTTCATACATAAGAAACAATTCATATTTTTCAATAAAAACCATAATCGTAGATCACTTACCATGTGGTCATGGTTCATAAACCAGTAAATCAATACTTATTTTAAAACTCATTTCAAAACATATAAAACTGTCATGTAGTACATATGGAACAAACTAGAAGATCCAAGTATTTTTCAGAGACATTTTTGTAGTTATCAGAATGGATAACATGAAACTTGTGCAATTTGATCGAATTGTAGGAATGAGGTTCTATTGGAGAGAATCGATTACAAACTGATCTAATCAGACATTTAAGGTTGATATTTTAAAAATCCCACTATGTTTTCATGTGCATCAGGAAAGTGTTCAAGAATAACCGGAGTGTTTGAGTTGATAAAGGAGAAACGAAGATTCAAAGCACTTACCATCCATGTCAATCGATCGGATTATCGAACAACTTGAGCTGAACAACTCTCAGAACTGATGCATGTCGACTGGTCAATTCATTGCCCTTCATGGGTATTCACTCTTTAATACTAACAATTCTTGTCCATAGATCATCTTCAGAATCATCGCTGAATATAACTTAAGGAATCAAACATAAATCCAAATAATCTTTACTTCCTTTCCACATTGCAACAATATCAAGAATTATCGAAGTATTTGATTCTTGGTTCATAACCCATAGGGACAATACATCATACAAGTTCATTGGTGTTCCCAGACTCATCCAATCACTTACTAAAATCTCCGTCATTAAAGTTACTTAATTCATTTAGTAGTCAAGTCTATCCCGATTACTCTAGAGTTTTCCAAAGAAATTCGGACGTTTCTAAATTTTGGATACATATTGTACTTTCGTTCAGTTCAATTTGGTATTCATAGCTGATTTGTCTAACGAATATCCATTTCTTAGTACCAAATGCGCTCTTGAGTTAAACTGAGCTGAGTACTTCCACAGTTATCATCGATCCAAACTTGATGAGACAAACAAGGATTCAAGTGATATCTATGCCATTTAGGTATTGACATAGCATTAGGATTGATCTACTCACTTAAGTTGTGTTCCATAACTTTTAAGGGTAGTACAATACCTATGTTTATTTGAATTCCTTAATTAACCCAGGACATTTACTTATTTTAGGCCATAAGGGTATTTTGGTGCCCAATGTTATTCCAGTTATTTCAAAGTTGGAGGATATCTAATCATTCCTGGGCTTGGTGTTATTATTGGGTCATTTCTATTCCAGGGGTAATTTGGTCATTTTAGAGATCTAGGGTATTTCAATCATTTTATCATGTCCGATCTTATTATTTAATTCAAACTTATCATCTATTCTAGTCTTTTCAAACAATTCTAACAAAAGAGCACCCTCGATAAATTATTCCTCAGGTATTTACTCATAACTCGGAGATTTACGGATTATCAGGAATTTTCTGTATAAACATGTGAACATAACGATCAAACAAGTAATCCATCGATTTATGCATGTCTTCTTGAGTACTTTTCCATTCAGGGTCAATTCGAGCTACTTTTCCCTCTCAAGGATAATTTCATAATTTCTTAACAATATAATTTCGGTATTAAAACTCTTAACAAAGATAATTATAATTTAGAGATTCTAGGGTTAATCGCTTTTCTAGATAATCTCTAAACTTTAAATTATTTCTTATCAAACTTCTAGTATCTTGTACAAGCCATCTTGGGTTTAGAAATCGGTTATCCAAATTTCCCAAGCAAAACTAGTATTTTCTATACACATCAGTAGTTTCATTAGATCAATATGTCTTTACAAACTTTTTATCCAACTTCCAGGGTCAATTCTTGTCTTTTTACAACATAAGGGTATTTTCATAATTTTACCTAATCGAAGTATTATCATAATTTATCACTTAAACCCGTATTCGGTCTGAATCCATCCATAATCAAACAAGCATAATAGACCAATCATTTACATCCATGCATTTATCTATTATCAACATGTTCCATAAAGTATAAAGAGGTAGTAATGTATTACCTCATTTTTTGTGCCATATTGATCGACCATTTAAACTCTATTCGAACACCCTCGATCTTGAAATCAAATTCCAAATAATTCTTTGGTTACATATCAACATAAATTTCATAAAAAAATGGAGCCTAATTGCGAAAAATAGATCGAATCGAGTGATAAATTAGTGAAAAACAACTTACCAGGTTCGAATTTGGAAAAACAGACTTCAGAATCGAACTCAGGATGTTGAAAAACATAAAATATGACTTTTTGAAACTTTTAACTTTTTGGTCTAAGTCAAAGGTCAAAGTCAACGCCGGTCAACGGCTCAGAGGCTCGACTCGACTCTATGGCTTGGCTCAGTGGCTAACCAAGAGTCTAGACAAGGCCCACTCATAGGGGGTGGCGTGTGGGGGGGTGTACGATGGCCTATAGGGTCCAAACAATTCCGTAAAAATTTCTAAAAATATTTTAAGGCATTTTGAGACACTTACCAAGCTAGGTTCACAATTTTAAACGGCGTAGAGCTCTTTTCTAAAACATCGAAAACTTTAAATTCCTCACCCCTTCATGCGCCGGTGATGATGGAGATAAGAAGAACACCGGTGGACTCGGAATGATAAAAGAAACATGATGGTGTGGGAGGTGTCGAAAACGAGTAGTTGGATCAACCTGAATTAATGGAAAACCAATAGAGATCGAGCTAAAACTGACAATACTTCAGGTTGAGATTTACGACGAATGATGTTGATTCACGACGAGAGGTTTGAGGGGTTTTGTTCTTTGATCGACAACGAACACGATGGTGGTTTCGGATCGATGAATGGTTGCCAGACGGTGGAGAAATCGGAGCTCAAAAGTGGGTTGACAGGGGAGAGAAAATGGGAAAAATAATCTGGGAGAAACCAGATTACACGAGGGAGAGAGAGTTTATAATTCAACATATAATAAAAATGGGTAAATTCAGGACTGGGTCCCTAGATTTTCTACACTTCTTAAAATGGTCTGCAAACTTTGTGATTTTACACTTTAATCTTCAATTTCTTCCAAAATACCACTTAAATTCAATACTTTATAATTTCTAAAATTTAACCCCTAAATTGGGGTGTGACAATTCTCCACTCCTTAAAAGAATCTCGTCCTCGAAATTCAATCAAGTTACATAAATGTAGAAATGAAACTTCCCTCACTTCTTTCATATCTTTAAGTAGCTTTTACAGAAGTATGTGTCCTCTACTAATCCTTAACCAGCTGAGTATACATTTTTGTCAGAACACTCCTTCATTCCAATAAAAGAATCCGAATAGAATTATCCTTATGGAATCAATTCAACCTTGGTTACGGTAATAGATTCATAGAGCAGTAACATATCCCAATTTCATTTCTGGATTCGGGTCAGAATTTCTCGGATAAGTAATTCTTACGTAGCTCGTGAGGTACTTTATAGAATTTAGATAGACAATAATGGTATTTCTTTATATAAAGGTAGAACCTTAACTGATAGAAAACTTAGATTTTCTCGTTATAGAGAGGGAATCAACCTTGGAGTTTCGGCTCAGAAAGGTACAATTGTTGTCTAGGGGCATATACTGATCAGACATCTTTTGACATTCGACCGGCCGATCTATTTGGAAAAATTTTGACTCAAACCTAAGCTCTGATACCACTAAATGTAACCCCCTCAGACCGATACGGGTGACCCGATCTGATTCGGGGTGTCACATTAGGGCCTTCGGAGTAACCCACTGTAAAAAATCTCGGAAAGTTTAAAACTTTTGTTAAAACATGTAACTCATAAAATGATTAATCATTATACAGAAATAAAATATATTTTTAGACTCGTATATAAAACAAAATATAATTACATGCCCCCTAATAACATGTATCATACTCTGCAAGCAACGTCGGAAGAACTCCCTTACTGATGAATAATAAAGTGATACACTGATAAGATTCTTTTAGCCTGCAATGGTGAAAAATAAAGTGAGCTTCAGAAAGCTCAATAATACAGAACTACCAGATGATACTACAGGACATGAAGATAAATGGAAATCCATATAATTTTCTTATTGAATCAGACGTATACTAGTTTTCAGAATAATCTGGGGTTCCACTGGTAGTTCATCGAGTAGAAGTCATGAAGATATCAATTCATAGGAAGCATTCATAGTATCACTTTTGCAGGAGATCAAATAGGATGTCTAGTATGTTACAATCAAAATCAGTGAAAAGATATAAATCTTTTTAATCCATATTGGAAACCCCCAACTAAACTCCATTATACATTTCCCCATAACTACGTCCGTTGGGCTTCCCCTAAGCACGCAACAAAAGGGAGCTAACCTAAGGATATTTCTTGGGGCCTATCGGCCTACCCAAGGGTATCCTTAGGTCCGTAGGGTTACCCTAAGCAGAAAACAAAGAGAACCAACCTAAGGATATGCCTTGGGGCCTATGGTCTTCCCAAGGGTATCCTTTGGTTCGTAGGGACTTACCAGCTGGATCAGGACTGTTCCTCCATACTCCAGAATCCTACCCATATAAAAATCCAGTAGAAATTAGTTTTAGTCATAAATTGTAATTTTGGATCGCGATCCAATAATAAACTATAACTTTGATAATGAAATAAATCGTATACCCGATTTCCACCTGTACACCATAAGTAGTCAAATAATTAACCCAAGGGAATACCTTGGGGGTCTGAGAGCCTACCCAAGTGTCACCTTAGGTCCGTAAGAAATTTTCAGGTTGATCAGAGTTGTACTTTCAGTCGACCCATATAATATCCAGTAAAACAGTTCGAGTATAACCAGTGAAATATAAAACCATTGTTCATAAACCAGTAGTTTCCATGATTCCATAAATCAGAAACAATTCATATTTTTCAATAAAAACCATAATCGTATATCACTAACCATGTTGCCATGGTTCAAAAACCAGTAAATCAATACTTGCATTAAAACTTATTTCAAAACATATAAAACTGTCATGTAGTACATATGGAACACACTAGAGGATCCAAGTATTTTTCAGAGGTATTTTGTAGTTATCAGTATGAATAACATGAAACTTGTGAAATTTGATCGAATTGTAGGAACGAGGTCCTATTGGAGAGATTCGATTACTAACCGATCTAATCAGACATTTAAGGTTGATATTTTAAAAATCCCACTATGTTTTCATGTGCATCATGAAAGTGTTCAAGAATGACCGGAGTGATTTGAGTTGATAAAGGAGAGAAACGAAGATTCAGGGCACTTACCATCCATGTCAATCGATCGGATTATCGAACAACTTGAGCTAAACAACTCTCAAAACTGATGCCTGTTTATTAGTCAATTCATTGCCCTTCCTAGGTATTCACTCTTTAATACCAACAATTCTTGTCCATAGATCATCTTCAAAATCATCGCTGAATATACCTTAAAGAATCGAGCAGATATCCCAATAATCTTTACTTCCTTTCCACATTGCAACAATATCAAGAATTGTCGACGTATTTGATTCTTGATTCATAACCCATAGGAACAGTACATCATACAAGTTCATTGGTGTTCCCAGACTCATCCAATCACTTACTAAATTCTCCGTCATTAAGGTTACTTAATTCATTTAGTAGTCAAGTCTATCCTAGTTACTCTCGAGTTTTCCAGAGTAATTTGGACGTTTCTAAATTTCAGATACATATTGTACTGCCGTTTAGTTCAATTTGGTATTCTTGGTTGATTTTCTAACGAATATCTATTTCTTAGTATCGAATGCGCTCTTGAGTTGAGCTGAGTTGATTACTTCCAGAATTATCACTGATCCAAACTTGAGGAGACGAACAAGGATTCAAGTGATATCTATGTCATTTAGGTATTGACATAACATTAGGGTTGATCTACTCACTTAAGTTATGTTTCATAACTCTTAAGTAGTACAACAACTATGTTTATTTGAATTCCTTAATTAACCCATGACATTTACTTATTCTAGGCCATAAGGGTATTTTGGTCATTTTAGTGCCCAATGTTATTCCAGTTATTTCAAAGTTGGAGGATATTTAATCATTCATGGGCTTGGTGTTATTCTTGGGTCATTTCTATTCCAGGGGTAATTTGGTCATTTTAGATATCTAGAGTATTTCAATCCTTTTTTTCTGTTCGATCTTATTATTTAATTCAAACTTATCATCTATTCTAGTCTTTTCAAATAATTCTGACAAAAGATCACCATCGATAAATTATTCCTCGGGTATTTACTCATAACTCGGAGATTTACGGATTATCAGGAATTTTCTGTATAAACGTGTGAACATAACGATGAAACTAGTAATTCATCGATTTAGGCATGACTTCTTGAATACTTTTCCATTCAGGGTCAATTCGGGGTAATTTTTCCTCTCAAGGGTAATTTCGTAATTTCTTAACCATATAATTTCGGTATTAAAACTTTTAACAAAGATAATTATAATTTAGAGATTCTAGGGTTAATCGCTTTTTTGTATAATCTCTAAACTTTAATTATTTCTTATCAAACTTTTAGTATCTTGTACAAGCCCTTGGGTTTAGAAATCGGTTATCCAGATTTCCTAAGCAAAACTAGTATTTTCTATACACATAAGTAGTTTTATCAGATCAATATGTCTTTACAAACTTCTTATTCAACTTACAGGGTCAATTCTTGTCTTTTTACAATATAAGGGTATTTTTGTAATTTTACCTAATCAAAGTATTCTCATAATTTATCACTTAAACCGTATTGGGTTCGAATCCATCCATAATTAAACATGCATAATAGACCAATCATATACATTCATGCATTTATCCATTATCAATATGTTCCATAAAGCATAAAGAGGTAGTAATGTATTACCTCGTTTTTTGTTCCATACTGATCAACCATTTAAACTCAATTCGAACACCCTCGATCTTGAAATCAACTTTCAATAATTCCTCGGTTACATATCAGTAGAAATTTCGTAAAAACGGAGCTTAATTGCGAAAAATGGATCGAATCGGGTGATAAATTAGTGAAACAAAGCTGACCAAGTTCGAATTCGGAAAAACGAACTTCGGAATCGGACTCAGGATGTCAAAAAACATAAAATATGACTTTTCGTAAATTTTAACTTTTTTGTTAAAGTCAACGGCTCAGTCGGCTTGGCTCGGCTCAGTGGCTCGACTCGGCGGGGCGGCTCGGCTCAGTGGCTCACCAAGCTTCCAGACAAGGACAACTCGCAGGGGGTGGCGCATGGGGGCATGTGCAGCGGCCTAGAGTGTCCAAACAAATTCCGCAAAAATATTTAAATATATTTTAAGGCATTTTGAGACACTTACCAAGCTCGGTTCACAATTTTGAAAGGTGGAGAGCTTGTTTCTGAAATATCAGTGACTTTAAATTCCTCACCCTTTAACACGTCGGTGATGATAGAGACTTGAAGAACATCGGTAGACTCGGAACGATGCAAGGAACACGATGGTCTGGGAGGTGTCGAAAACGGGTGGTCGGATCGACCTTAATCGACGGAAAACCAAAAGAGATCAAGTTAAAACTGACGATACTTTCCGTTGAGATTTACAACGAACGACGCCGATTCTTGACGAGAGGTTTGAGGGGTTTTGTTCTTTGGTCGACAACAAACACGATGGTGGTTTCGGATCGACGAACGGTGGCCATATGATGGATAAATCAGAGCTCAAAAGTGGGTTAACGGGGGAGAGAAAATGGGAAAAATAATCTGGGAGAAACCATATTACACGGGGGAGAGAGAGTTTATAATTCAACATATGAGAAAAATTGGTAAATTCAGAACTGTACACTTCTTAAAATGGTTTGTCAACTTTGCGATTTTACATTTTAATCCTCATTTTCTTCCAAAATATCACGTAAATTCAATACTTTATAATTTCTAAAATTTAGCCCTTAAATTGGGGTATGACAATAGACATTGAAGCATGTTATATATTATAAGAATATTGAAGTGAATAAGCTTTTAGAGAAACACAGAGTTAATCCTTTGGTGAGTTATTGCATTATTCATCTGAATTTTTTTCCATTAATGATACTTCTTGAAACCGTTTGTCGAGGGTCTTATGACCATTGTCCACTCTATTATTGGTTAGTACTTGAGCTATTATGGTACTTCTTGGTGCAACATTTGTGTATTATTGGCTGATGTTTCTATTATATTAATTCAACTACACAAAATATTGTTGATGGACCATCAACGAAGGACAAGAGAGTCGATAGAGCTTCTTCCTTCCATATCTTTCCTACCAGCTTTGGAGCCACAAGGGTATATGTTAAATTAATTTTTATATTTTTCATATATTATATTTGACTAACATGAAGCAAGTTGATCGCTTGTAAATGTATATGCTAAGGCAACCAAATCTGTGCAAGTGTACACAATCGATGCAAGTAATATAGGGTAAGTGAGTATCATCTCCACAGGGATTGGTTGAGAAATATATTTTCACCACAACTAGAACTAATTTCACAAACTAAGTCCTAATAAGTTGTCAACTTAAGAACTACTAAAGCAAAGGGGTGATTTAATGAGTGCAGTAAAGTTTTTCTAGACAAAAGAAATATGCAGAATGCTAAAGTAAATAAAACAAGAAAAATAATGATTTAAATTGAATGCAAACAACCTCACATAGTCAGACATATCACATAGCACTGATGCTAAACCCGTGCATTGACAACAATTATTTTTAAGTCTAGAATAAATTGTTATGACTTGCTCAAGCTGCCCGACAGGATTACTAGGTATTCTTATACGGTTGCAATGGCAATACTCCCCAGCATTAACTACAATCCGTTATTATAGCAATACCTCTCAGCGTAAACTATAGGCATTGTCTATCCTACTCTAGCATCTATCCCTTTTAGTCGATTTAAACTGCTCCTTATCTCTAAGGTAGACAAGTTAAAACTTCACCATCCCTGATTCATTCTATTGCTTACATCGATCTATCTTAATTCTTTCGAATATAAGAATCACTATCTAGACAAAGGCTATCTCTTGATGCTCTTACAATGCCAAGACATGTTTTACCACAACTCCAGGCGATCTCTCGATGCTCTTACAGTGTTAAGGCAAAATATTTAAACAATCAACAAAACAATCATAAGCAAAACATAATTCATCATTCATTAAACATAAAAATATGGTTCAGGCAACACAAAGTTTAACACCAAGTAAGACATTCATGGTGCTATCAAAGATCATCTAAAATTCAACGTTTAGTACAACCCCAAATAAATAAAGAGTTAAAAACAAAGGAAGAACAACTCCCAAAACTGGGGGCTCTGTCGTGAATATTCTGATCAGCACTACACCTGCCTTGGTGATCACCCTCTCTCGAGGCCTGATCACCGCTCTGCTAACGTCTTGTTATGGAGGACACAAAGGAAGGTCTATGGGTTGACGGTGAAGAAGCACTGCAGTTGCTTGCTCACGCCTTGGATAAATTTCTTCTCTCTCTTCCTTGCCTTTTTCTTTTGCGACTACGACTGGTTATTTATAAGGGAAAATCTCCTAGGGCTTTACATGCTTTTTGGAGTTTCCTTAAATAACCTTTGTCAAATAAATGTCCAGACTTAAAAAGGAAAGGTGGCTATCAGAACAACTAAGGCTTGCTTGCATGTGAAGTAGGTCATCCAACTGGCTTGTGACATAGGCAGTTTCGTCACACCTGCTTCAAACTTCCTCAGATAAACCTTGCCTTAGCGAGATAAATATGCTCCTCACGTTCTCATCTGTTCCGTTGGCCTTTGCAAATTTACGTTGTTAAGATTGAAATGTTCTTCCCCTGTAAGTTTCCTGCACAAACATAATCCAAACGACCCTTTCTCCTCAGCAGCATCAGTAAAACCAAATAAATCTTGCCTAAGCAAAATTTATCCACCACAAGCTAATGTAACCTATATGCAACTAAAATGCTATGCGTACTTTGTCTAGACGAGCAATAACTTGAGTGAAACGACTAGAAATTAAGTCTTTTTACGGAGTTATCATACCCTTAAACTTAAGCTATTGCTTGTCCTCGAGCAATGTACAAGAGCTAGAAGAAAATCAAAATTGTCATGGCAAAGTAGAGTTAAGGAAATCATATGGTTTGAGATTTCAGCCCTCAGCAAAAATTGTTTTGCCTCAACATGTTCGACAGTCATGTAAGTCAAGTGCCTTCCCTAGTTAGGATTCTTTGCTATAGTGTGTGCATGATTGTAACCAGTCTTTGCATAAAGGTAATTAGAAACTTAAATAAGCACTTATGGTTTGTCAAGGCAACAAATTATTTCTCAGACTTAGTTTATACTCCTAGTTATTTATCAACTTTTTTTTTCGCAGGGGAGTCAGCTCATCACAACTATCATTCCACACTCTAGGTGAAAGGGAGCATACCTTCCACCCCAAGCTAGTCGAGCAGAGTTATTCTATGACTACTTTAATTCACTCATATGCCGTGGCTACTCTTTATTTCTTATGGAGTTTTTATGTTTATGCCTTTGCACAGAGGATTGTCCCTTCTTATTTTTCAAGTTTTTAAATACTAGAGAGTTTTTACTTCACCCTTAAAATATTTTTGAAGTCTCGGCAAGCAGAAAGTTCTTTTCCAAAAATTTTATAGATTACCTGAAACAAAAGACAACCTACAATCGTGTTTATGAACTTCAAAGAATCAGGCCTAAAGTTGGTTCTCTTCTTTAGACAATCTTAACAATAATTTTGGCCTAGGCAATCAAATTATGCATTCATCATTGGGCATCCCTAATTCATTCCTAACAATAACAATAACCTGCTTATGTCATGACAATCAAAATTTTCAACCAATTATCATCAACTACTTTCTAACAAAGTATGGAACAACAACAACAACAACAACAAAACCCAATTCCCATATGCAATGGGGTAAGGGGGAGGTAGGGTAGTAGGCTGCCCCCAACGCCAGGTTGAGAGTAGCTTCCGTGGAAGACCTCCGGCAGTCAGAAAATTAAAAATATAGATAAGATGCAATGCATGTATAAATAAATACATAAATACGTAGTTGTACAGTATTCATCTGCAGTCATTAATATCATTAATGTCATATGCGTGTCTGTAATGGGCAGTAATCTTTGTATATGGACAGAAACGTAAGACCCGACTAAAATCAAAAGTTCAAAAGTAGAGAGAATGATACACAGAATTCAAACGATCGTAATGCCAGTTCTAAGCCTTCAAAAATACCAAATAACAGAAACGGATAAAAAGTAGAAGTTATGTAAATTACTACAAAGGCAGTAAAAGAAGACAGAGATGATACACCCTAGAGATGTGACCCACACTACTCGACTATCCTAGTCTTAAGTCTCCATACTTTCCTATCAGAGGTCATGTCCTTGGTAAGGGCTAAATCCATCAAATCAGATCTCAAGCAGTCTTCCCACTTCCGCCTTGGTCGTCCTCTCCTTCTGGCACCGTCGACTGTAATCGACTCTACCCTCCTGACCACATCAGATGGTAGTCGCCTAAGGACATGCCCAAACCACCGTAGTCTTCCTTCCCTCAATTTCTCGGAAACAGGCACCACCCCCAAGGACATCCTAATAGCAGAGTTTGTTGTCATATCCCACAGAGTCCTACCGCATGTCCACCGAAGCATTCTCATTTCTGCGGCCTCTATCCTCCTTACACGATCCTTCTTGGTTGCCCAACATTCTGATCCATACAATAGTGCTGGTCTTATTGCCATTCTATAAAATTTCCCCTTAAGTTTTAGAGGCACCTTCTTGTCACACAAAACTCCAGTAGCGGCCCTCCACTTTAGCCATCCCGCCTTTATACGGTGTGTCACGTCATCATCTACACCCCCATCTTTATGTATCATAGACCCTAGGTACTTGAAACAATCCTTTGAGGGGAGAACGTGTCCTTCTATGCAAACTTCTACATCGTCTTCGTTTTGGTCCCTACTAAAGTTTGAACATAAATATTCTGTCTTATCAATATTGATCCTTAAACCTTTTTCTTCCAAAGCAGTCTTCCAGGTAGCCAGTCTACTATTCAACTCAGATTTTGTTTCAGCCACTAGGACAATGTCGTCAGCGAAAAGCATACACCATGGTACATCGTCTGGTGTCGCACAAAAGATGTCGTCCATAATCAAGGCGAAGATGTAAGGGCTAAGAGCTGACCCCTGGTGAAGTCCGATTTCCACCGGGAATGCCTCGGTGTCGCCAACTGTAGTCCTGACGTATGTAGTAGATCTACAATACATATCACGTATCGTCCGGATATAAATAGTTGGGATCCGTCTCGTTTCCAAAGTCTTCCAGATCGTATCGCGGGGAACGCTATCATAAGCATTCTCAAGGTCAATGAACGCCATGTGAAGATCTCTAGACTTTTCCCTATATTTCTCCATAAGTCGTCGAAGTAGATGAATTGCCTCCGTGGTAGACCTGCCTGGCATAAAGCCAAATTGGTTTTCCGAAACCTTAGTAACTTGTCTCAACCTAGCCTCTATCACTCTTTCCCATAGCTTTATGGTATGGCTGAGTAGTTTAATACCTCTGTAGTTACCACAACGTTGGGGATCTCCTTTATTCTTATAGATTGGTATCACCGTGGACTCTCTCCACTCTTCTGGCATCTTGGCAGTCTCTAAAATAATATTAAAGATGTTGGTCAACCACTTAACTCCCTCTTCTCCTAGGGCCAACCACACAGTGATAGGAATTTGATCAGGACCGACAGCTTTGTCCCTTCCCATCTTTCTAAGAGCCATTTTGACTTCCTCAAACCCAATCCTACTCTAACAAAGTATGGAAGAATATGGTAAATACCTCCCCCAAACTTAAAGGATGCATTGTCCTCAATGCATGAAATTAAAACTACATGAATCTGAATGTAGATGCGAAAAAGGAAAAATAAAGTAGAAACTCACTGTGGTGGGGTGGCTTGGCTGGACGCCCTCGTTTGGGAGAAGATGGACTCTCAGATCCCAAGTTTACTACTACTGGCGAGGGAGATGGCTGAAGTATACAGCCTGCGGTTCTCTTGTAGCGCTTCTTGCTGGACGAGGCTCGTGTTGGAGTTGACTGCTCGATAGTAGGAGTTGGTTGTACTAGAACTGGTACTGGACTAGGAACTGCTGCTGGGGCTTTCCTTGTTCTTACCATTTTTCTTGGTTGATATCAGTGGTGATGATGGGAGAGAAAAAAATTTTCTTGCTTAGTGATGAGAGGTTGAGGCACGATGAAGATGAAGAAGTTATTGAACAATTTATTTCTTTGGAAAGTAATGGCTGGTTTCGGGGTAGTTTTATCCTTTCTTGGAGGGAAAAGATTTGTGCATTAATTAGAAATATATGATTGGACATAAAGTGGGGGAAAAAGATTTCTTTTACTCTTTATTCTGCCACCAAAACCATGCGTCCTAGGGTTTCTTCTCTTCTCATGCATGCTCTTATTCCCTATGCAATCACGTGTTCTTTGGTTGCCTACAATAAATAAAGAAAATAAAATAAAACGGATAATGAAAGCTGAAAATAACTTAATTTATTTATGTACAGAATTCAAATTTTCGTTGCCTAGGAAACGAAATTTTGTTCAAGAAAGTAAAGCAAACTCTTGGGCATCATGTGCCAACGATGCTGGTTTGTCGCACATGACTGGGGCTTCTTTGTATAAGTGGACATTCTCCTTGTATAGGTGGACATTCTCGTATGCGTGTGCTCTGAATTCATCCATCTCGTTAAGCTCTAAAAGTCTTCTTTCTCCAGCAAGCTGAGCATCCATGTTTAGCTTCTTGATGGCCCAGTAGGCTTTATGTTCGAATTCAACCAACAGATGGCATTCTTTTTCATAGACCAGTTTGAATAGTGTGATATTTCCCACGGTGTCTCGAATGTTGTGCAATAAGCCCATAGTGCTTCATCTAGCTTCGGCGACCAGTCCTTTCGATTCGGGTTGACCACTTTCTCAAGGATCTGCTTAATTTCATGGTTAGACACTTCAGCTTGTCCATTCGTTTGAGGGTGATATGCCATAGTAATCCTATATCGTACTCCATATCGCTTCAGTGCCTTGGAAATTTATTATCAAAATGAGTGCCTTCATTGCTGATGATAGCTCGGGTGTTCCAAATTGGGTGAATATATTTTTGTGCAAAAATTTTAACATCGTCTTGGAATCATTTTTAGGTGTAGTAATGGCTTCAACCCACTTTGATACATAGTCTACTGCCAAGAGGATGTACAAATCTCCAAAAGATGTGGGAAAGGGTCCCATGAAGTCTATTCCCCATACATCGAAGAGTTCAATTTCCAAAATATTTTACCATGGCATCTCGTGTATTTTTTATATGTTTCTTGTCCGTTGGCATCTATCACATGAGTTATAAAATTCATGCACATCCTTGAATAAGGTTGGCCAATAAAATCCATATTGGAGCACCTTTGTTGTTGTTCTCATTCCACTGAAATGCCCTCTATATGGTGACAAGTAGCACTGGTGTAGAATATCTTTCTGCTCTTCTTCTTGAATGCATCTTCGAATTATTTGGTCTCTGCATTTCTTGAATAGAAACAGTTCATCCCAGTAGTAATGTCGCACATCATGTCGAAACTTCTTTCTGCCCTGGCTAGATAAATCAAGAGGAACAATACCACTAAAAAGAAAGTTAACAATATCAACATACCACGGCGCAACCGTGACAAATAATATTTTCTCGTCAGGGAAATCTTCTTTAATAGCTATCGTGTCAACACAATCAGGTTTTTTTTATCTAGCCTAGACAAATGATATGTCACTTGATTATCTATACCTTTTCTATCCTTAATCTCTAAATCGAACTCTTATAGTAATAATATCCATTGAATTAGTCTAGGTTTCGCATCTTTTTTATTATTCATATATTTAATGGCTGAGTGATCTATATGCACAATTACCTTAGTCTCTATTAGGTATTGCCTAAAATTATTGAATGCAAATACTACTGCTAAGAGTTACTTTTCAGTCATGGTATAGTTAACATGTGCATTATTAAGAGTACGACTTGCATAGTATATGATGTGAAAATTTTTATTTTTTCCGTTGCCCTATCACTGCTCCGACTGCATAGTCACTGGCATCGCATATGAGTTCAAATGGTTCATTCCAATCTGGCGGGACAACAATTGGTGCTGTCGAAAGCTTTTTCTTCAAATCTGTGAAGGCATTCAAACAATCATAAGTAAATTCAAATGGATGATTTTGTTGAAGCAAAAGACATAAGGTTTTAGAGATTTGAGAAAAAACTTTTATGAACCACCTGTAGAAGCCTGCATGTCCAAGGAAGCTTCGTACACCTCGCACACTAGTGGGTTGGGGTAGGTCTGCAATTATGTCCACCTTGGCTTTATTGACTACAATGCCTTGACATGAAATTTTGTGACCCAACATTATTCCTTCGGTTACCATAAAATGGCATTTCTCCCAATTCTGCACTAGGTTGGCTTCTTCACATCGTTTCAATACCTTAGATAAATTGCCAAGGCATCATTCAAAATCATCACCCGAGATAGAGAAATCGTCCATAAATATTTCCATGCATTCTTCCACAATATTTGAAAATATTGCCACCATGCATATTTGGAATGTAGCCGGAGCGTTACATAATCCAAACGACATTCTTCTAAAAGCATAGACGCCATACGGGCATATGAAAGTTGTTTTCTCTTGATCATCCGGTGCTATGGCTAGTTGGTTATACCCTGAATATCCATCGAGGAAGCATTAAAATGCCTTTCCTGCCAACCTATCAAGCATTTGGTCGATAAAAAGAAGGGTGAAATGGTCTTTCTTTGTGGCTTTATTGAGCTTTATGTAATCCATGCATATGTGCCAACTTGTGACTGTTCTTGTGGTGAGGAGTTCATCATGTTCGCTTTTGATCACAGTTACACTACGATTCTTTGGCACACATTGCACCGGGCTAACCCATAAACTATCGGATATAGGATATATTACTCTCGCGTCCAACCATTTTATTATTTCCTTCATGACTACCATCTTTATAATTGGATTGAGCCTTCTTTGAGGTCCCACCGAAGTGCTATGGCTATCTTCAAGGTTGATTTTGTGCATGCATATAGTCGGACTAATTCCCTTTAAGTCTGTCATTGTCCATCCGAGAGCTTTTCTGTGCTGTGAAAAAATATTCAACAAACTATTCTCCTGTTCGGAGGTTAGGTTGGCAGAAATTATCACTGGTAGAGTTTCATCAACTCCTAAATAAGCATATTTCAAATGTGATGGCAAAGGTTTAATTTCTAGTTTCTATGATTGTTGTAAGGATGACTCTTGAGACTTTTCTTCATCATATTCTAAGGGTTCGAATTTCATACCTGATCTATTATTAAGAAGTCTCGATTGATCATTGTCTCTCTTTCGTATCGTGCACTGGTGTCAATTGTAGGGCGTTCATTGTTCAAATTTTTGTAATTTCGGCCATGAATTTTTGAATCCTCTTTTGAGTTTAATTCGCTTGGGCCAAATATATCTTTTTCATGCATCTCGGTTGTAGGGTCGTGATATAAAGCATTTTATTCATTGAGTCGTAGAGATTCACCTTGTCCTAGGATTATTTTCTCCTCGACTTCTCTATTGCATTAGCATTTTTCAGAATCCTCCACATATTTCATGGAGTTGAATACATTGATGGTGACACTTTGCTCTCCTACTCACATTGTGAACTCTCCTTTTTAGTAATCTATTAGGATTCTCCTAGTGGCTAAGAATGGTCGTCCCAGGATGATCGGGGCATTTTCATCGGCTTCGCAATCCAGGATAAGGAAATCAACTAGAAAGATGAATTTATCCACCTTTACGATAGCGTCCTCTATTCTGCCCTCTGGTCGCACATATGACCGATCAGTTAGCTGCAAGATGACTGAGGTTGGGCAGACGTGATACCCGTCTAGTTTCATAAATATGGACTTTGGTATCAAGTTCACACTTGATCCCAAATAAACAAGAGCTTGTCCTATGAAGTTACTACCAATTAAGCATGGTATTATAAAGTTGTCAAGATCTTTTTGCTTTGGTGGGAGTTTGCACACTGTTGAACAGATTTCTGTTGCCGTGGCAACGCGTTATACCTTTCGTTTCTTCGTAACAATGTCTTTAAGAAACATGGCATAGGAATAAATTTGCTTGATGACTTCAAGTAAAGGCACATTAATACATAATTGATTCAGAACATCAACAAATTTCTTGAACTGGATGTCATCATCATGCTTCTTCAACCGTTGAGGGAATGATGGTGGAGGTCTCACATTGTATGCTATTGTTGTTGAAAACTTTCTGGCCTTGGCCATGAATTTATCAATATTTCAGTGATTCGTTTCTACACCTTCAGTTCTTTCCTTCTCTTTTGGTGTTTCCTCTTGTTCAATATTTGCAGCTCGATCCTTAGGTTACGTTATGTCATAGCGAAAACTGTTGGAGTTTTCTCTACCAAACTTGTCATTTTGGTTAATTTGTTTTCTGCTCCTTAGTGTAAGTACATTGCATTGTTCCTTCCCATGATGCTTGCTGATCTCTGTATCACTAGGAAGATTTACTTGTGGGCGAGAATGTAGTGCTGTGGCAATTTGTCCCACTTGGTTCTCCAGTGCTCTTAGGGATGAACTGTGGCTTTGCAAAAGTGTTGCTTGGCTTTGTAACAAATTTCCTTGATTTTTAATTGTTGCAAAATGTTTGTGCATCAAGGTCTTTGTGGAGGCCATGAAATCTTTCGTCAAAGCCATAAATTCCTGCAATGATAACTCCAAGGTATTAGTATTGGAATTAGTATTAGAGGAAGAATCTATACTTTTATTGTTTTGCCAGGACTACTGATGATGTTGATTCTTAAAATGTTGATGGTCAGAATTATTTTGCTGTGGCCTGTAATTTGTTGCTTGATTATTGTTTTTGTTTCCTTGATGAACCCATGAGAAATTTGGGTGTTGTCTCCAACCAGGATTGTATGTGTTCGAATATGGGTTGTTTTTGCTCCGATTATAATTTCCCACGAAATTGGCTGACTCATGGTTTTCCGGGCATTCACTCTCATGATGGTTGTCGTGACAAAATAAGCATGTGTTATTGGTCACCTTGACTTCTCTTACCTTATTAGGACGTTACAAATTTTTCAACATGTTGTTTATGACAGAACGTTGAGCAACTACCGAATCCTTACCCTCTACGTCATATGCTCTAGATGTTTTTCTGCTGTTTCTCAATGTTGGCCTTGCAACATGAAGATTGATAGGTGCATCAGGTCCTACATCTCCCATGTTGTGTTGCATTTGGAGTTGATTTGATTGTTCTCTGGTTATTTGGGCGCTCAACCTTTGTCTGAGTGATTGCTCAACTTCAGGGTCAAATGGTTCCAAAGGATTAACAGAAGATCTCAAGGTCATGCAATAATTAAAACCTATAAAAGAAAATAGTAAACTACGTTAGACTAATATAATGTGACCAAGAGAACTTGTTATGGCTAAAACAATTTCGTCAGTTGTCAATCCCCGGCAACGACGCCATAAACTTTATTTCTTGTAAATATATATACTAAGGCAAGAAATCTGTGCAAGTGTACACAATCGATGCAAGTAATATAGGGTAAGTGAGTATCGTCTCCACAGGGATTGGTTGAGAAATATATTTTCACCACAACTAGAACTAATGTCACAAACTAAGTCCTACTAAGTTGTCAACTTAAGAACTACTAAAGCAAAGGGATGATTTAATGAGTGCAGTAAAGTTTGGTCTACGCAAAAGAAATATGCAGAATGCTAAAGTAAATAAAACAAAATAAGTATTGATTTAAATTGAATGCAAACAACCTCACATAGTCAGACATATCACAGAGCACTGATGCTAAACCCGTGCATTGACAACAATTATTTTTAAGTCTAGAATGAATTGTTATGACTTGCTCAAGCTGCCCAACAGGATTACTAGGTATTCTTAGACGGTTGTTATGGCGATACTCCCCACCGTTAACTACAATTCGTTGTTGTAGCAATACCTCACAGCGTAAACTATAGGAATTGTCTATCCTACTCTAGCGTCTATCCCTTTTAGTCGATTGAAACAACACCTTATCTCTACGATAGACAAGTTAGAACTTCACCATCCCGGATTCATTTTATTGCTTACGTCGATCTATCTTAATTCTCTCGAATATAAGAATCACTATCTAGACAAAGGCTATCTCTCAATGCTCTTACAATGCCAAGATATGTTTTACCATAACCCCAGGCAATCTCTCGATGCTTTTACAGTGTTAAGGAAAAATATTTTAACAGTAAGCAAAACAATCATAAGCGAAACATAATTCATCATTTATAAAACATAAAAATATTGTTCAGGCAACACAAAGTTTAATACCAAGTAAGACATTCATGGTGCTATCAAAGATCATACAAATTTCAACGTTTAGTACAACCCCAAATAGATAAAGAGTTAAAAACAAAGGAATAACGACTCCCAAAATCGAGGGCTCTGTCGTGACCATTCTGATCAGCACTACGCCTGCCTTGGTGATCACCCTCTCTCGAGGCCTGATCACCGCTCTGCTAACATCTAGTTATGGAGGACACCAAGGAAGGTCTGTGGGTAGACGATGAAGAAGCACTGCAGTTGATTGCTTAGGTCTTGGATAAAGTTCTTCTCTTTTCTTCTTTGCCTTCTCTCTTTGGCGGCTGCGCCTGGTTATTTATAAGGGAAAATCTCCTAGGGCATTTCATGCTTTTTGGAGTTTCCTTAAATAATCGTTGTCAAATAAATGTCCAGACTTAAAAAGGAAAGGCGGTTGTTAGAATAACTAAGGCTTGCTTGCACGTGAAGTAGGTCATCCAACTGGCTTGTGACATAGGCGGTTTTGTCACACCTGCTTCAGACTTCCTCAGATAAACCTTGCCTCGGCGAGATAAATCTTCTCCTCACATTCTCATCTGTTCCGTTGGCCTTTGCAAATTTACATTGTCACGACTGAAATGTTCTTCCCCTGTAAGTTTCCTGCACAAACATAATCCAAACAACCATTTCTCCTCAGCAGCATCAATCAAACCAAATAAATCTTGCCTAAGCAAAATTTATCCACCACAAGCTAATGTAACCTATATGCAACTAAATGCAACTAAAATGCTATGCATACTTTGTCTAGACGAGAAATAACTTAAGTGAAAAGACTAGAAATTAAGTCTTTTTAAGGAGTTATCACAAGCGCATTAAAGTTCAAATTATAATGTAATTTGTTTGAACACAATTTGTTAATGGAGAGCCAATTTACAAAGGATGCAATCGAACTAACATTAGTGGATTTCATGTTATTGACTATTTGAAGCAACTTATTTCCCTTAAGTATCCTCATCATATTTGGTTATAAATCTATGGATTGTCAGAATCATGACTTGATTAGATAGGCATTTTCTAATGATTATTTATATTCTATAATAGGGTGGGAAAAGGTCGATGACTTGAAGATGAAACATTGTTATATGCACCTGATTATGCCTTAGAAGCTCGATAATTTTAGATATTGACTTGCATTTTCTTCTTCTATTGTTTTCTTTGCAACTGTTGCAAGGAAGCAAAAGATAAAACTAGGCGTTGGTTGCTCCATGGATTCCTCCACCAATCGAAGAACCTCCTTTAGAAGAAGAGATAGAAAGAAAAGCTGCTAAGGGAAAGACAAGGAAGAAGATAACAAAAAATCATGGGTTAATTGTAAGAAATGTGATTATTGTAATTTCTATGAAGTTTTTTATTTTATTGTAATTTCTATGAAGTTTTGTATTTTATTGTAATTTATAAAATATTTTGTACTTATTGTAAATTCTAAAAAGTTTTGTATTTTATTGTAATTCCAAAAAGTTTTGTCATTATTGTAAATTCCAAAAAGTTTTGTCCTTTATTGTAAATTACAATTAGTTTGTTCTTTATTGTAAATTTCAAAAAGTTATCCTTTATTGTAAATTTCAAAAAGTTATGCCTTTTATAGTAATTTATATTTTTATAATCTAATAAAGAAATTATGACGATATTTTTCATCATTAATACAAAAAAATATATATTATTAATGACGATATAAATAATCAGTGACAAATTTTTATATTATTTGATAACGTAATTAATTGTTATTAAATACAAATTATAATGTGACGTTATGCATTAACGTCACGATATGTTTAGCAATATGTGACAAAAATATACATATTGTCACATTTGACATTTAGTGACACACCTAGCGTGACGTCAGCTTTTACGTCACAAAATACAAATAGTGACGTAAATGTAAATTTCATTGACAATATTTTAGATGCCACAAATAAATATATTTGTTGTAGTGAATCTACAAGACAATCACCAAAATCATTGTCAGACGATTAAAGCCTCTACTTTCGGAATGGATTTCAGAAAATCAAACAAACTTCGTACTTGGCAGAGTGACCACCGACAATATCATCATAGCCAAAGACGTTATCAACTCCATGCGTGTCGAAAATATGGCAAAAAAGGATGGATGACTCTTAAAATAGACCTTGAAAAGGCTTATGATAAGTTAGAATGAGACTTCATCAATGATACATTAAGAGAATTAGGCATTCTTGATCATCTTCGGCGGCTAATCATGAGTTGTGTAACTACAGTCTCAACACAAGTCGTATGGAATAGATCAACAACGGAAATGTTTTGACCTTCAAGAGGAATCAGACAAGGTGACCCAATCTTACCGCATCTCTTCGTCCTCTGCAAGGAGAGATTCGCCTATGATGTACAGATTAAAATAAATATAGGAAAGTGGAAGCCATTCTCAACCTCCAGAAACAACTTAGATATTTTACATCTTTTCTTTGTCGATGACAGGATTCTCTTTACCAAAACATCAAAGGAACAGATGGAGATAATTCGCAATGTCTTGAACCACTTTTGTGGTATCTCCGGGCATAAGGTTAGTAAAGAGAACTAATTTGTTCTACTCCAAGAATGTTCCAATAGACTTGAGAGCAGGGTTTTAAATAGCACTCACGGTCACGTTTTTGGTCACGTCGCGTTAATCGTCGTTACAGACATAATGGATGCCATCGCGTTCACTGTAGGTGTCGCGGTCGTAAATTTTTTAAAATTTTGCACAACTTATCTTAAAACATAATAAAAATAATTATAGTTATAAGGTTAAAATACGAAAAATGAAGGTTGAATGGAATCTAAATAAATTTAAAGAACATAAAATGGTTAAATCAAATAGAATTAAAATAAAAGTGTAAATTTTAAATATTTGAAATTTTGATTACTAAAATATAAATAAGAATTAAATTAAAGAATTAAAAAGAATTAAATTTGAAAATGCTAAATCATAAATCTTAAACAAAATATATGACAAGATTAGAAGTTTCACTGGTGCATGAAATAATTTTTCCTATTTTCCATTTTTTAATATAAGTAATTGGCCGGCCCTTATTCCCATTTCTCTCAAACTATCTTCTTCACTTCAGTTTTTTGTTTCTTTCTTCCCATCCCCATTCCCCAGTTCAATCTTCTTCGTTTCACCCTCACTCATTTCACTCTTCAATCTTCACTGAATGGAAGATTGCATATTCGAAACCCCAAATCCCCGAGTGAAGATTGCATCTTCAATCTTCCTAAGCTAAGCAGCAAAAAAAAACGTTTACCTTCTTAAATGGAAGCTGGAAGCTTGATCTACTCCTTCGCCGGTGACGAAGCTCGATGGACTGAAGACTTCCTACTGACTGGGCTTTGTTTTTCCGGCTCTTCCCCTTCTCGATTGGTTTTTTGGTAAGATGCGTGGGTATTGGGTATTTGATTCTACCGTTCATTAAATACTAATAGCCTCTGTTAATAAGTTTTGTCCCTACCCTGGTTATAAGTCAATTGTTTTTTTTCTTTTCAGTTTTCACTTTTCAGTTTTCACTTTTCAGTATACTTATGGGCTCATAAGTTGCAGGTGCAGGGAATATATTCCTTTCATTTTCTTTTTTGTTTTTGTATACGCTTGAATGCTTGATTGCAGATGGAATGTTGATTTTTGTTTTTTTTCTTGGAATCACGGGTGAATAACAATTGTTGCGTCCAGTTATCGGCGCAATCGTTCTTTTCCCGTTAAATTGCGGGCGCAATCGACCGAGATTGGTGTCAATCTGTGACCCACCGTAAAAATTATGAAAAACGGTTTCGGACGGTAGCACAACAGCAATATCACAGCCGCTATCACGTTTTCGAAACGCAAGTTGATACCCTGCTTGAGAGATCAAATAAACTCAACACTTGATTTCGAGGAAGTCGATGACCTAAGAAAATACTTGAGAGTTCCGATTCTCCAAAAACGAGTAACCGCAGCTACATATGGTTATCTAGTTAGAATGATGAGGAACAAACTGACTGGTCGGCAAAGTATCTTTCACTGGCAGGCCGAATCGCTTTGGCGAAATCCGTCCTAACGGTCATACATTTGGGGCTGCACACTTGAAAAGAAAGGCACACACTTGGTAAAATGGGAAACGTTATGCAACCCCCTCTCTGAAGGGGGTTTTTCGGACTCAGAAAGATGCAGACCCAAAACGAGGCTTACGTAATGAAGATTGCTTTCAACTTCATGGCTAAGAAAGATGCTTTCAACTTCATGGCTAAGAAAGATGCTTTATGGGTACGCTTCTCAGAGAAAAATACAAATGCTACGAGAGACTCTCATCCACAATTCCAAGTACTAATTGCTTCAACCTTTGGAAAGGAATCAATACAATATGGAACTACGTCTGCGAAAACGTTATATGGACACAGGGAAATGGACAATCTATAGACTTCTGGCGGGATCTATGGATCCCAGAAATCGGCACACTAAGTCCCTAATCGATTATTACAGGGCATTGGAAATGAGAGGATCGTGGATATGGTGGACAACTACGGTCACTGCCCACTGGCAATGACCGAAGATACAATGATTCTTACTTGCTCACATCCTCCTTCGAATAGCTGCAATCAAAGGCCCTACACCGATGCTACTGGAAGATTCAGTTGGCTGGAAAGGAAGAGAGGACCTGAAATTTTCGATCAAAATAACATACAAGATCCTATGCGCAACTTCATCTGAAGACACATCTCCTTGGACGATCGATGTCCTCTATGCGCAACTTCACCTGAAGACGTGGACCATGTCCTTAGACGCTGCCCCTCAGTTATAGGAATTTGGTCTACCCTAATCAAAGCTGGAAAGCTCAATGATTTCTTGACAATGGGAACCAGGGAATGGGTTCTCCTTAACCTCTCCAAGCCAAGTAAGTGGGGAATTATGAACGACGAATGGGATATTCTTTTTGGATCAATCCTATGGAACATTTGGTTAACAAGGAACACAATAGCATTCAACTCTCCCATGGATGATGAAAGCAGCGTGCTAGAAAGGAGTAGGAGACCTCAGGAAATTAGCTCCAGAGCTATAAACACAAAGCACATGAAACACGACCAAGCTATGTTACAGGAACACACAAGAAACCAAGAAGTAAACATTCGATGGTCGAAACCACCGGAAGGCTGGTTTAAAACTGATACGAACTCGAGTCGCAACCCAAGCAATGGTAACACCACATGCGAGGGCTTAATAAGAGATCACAAAGAAAAATGGATAGCCGGCTTTCACAAATACATAGGAGCCTACTTGGTAATTGAGGCGGAAATATGAGGATATACATCGGAGTGACCATCGCATGGGATAACGGAATCAAACAATTGGAATTGGAATCATATAAGGTGGATGCCATCAAACTCATCAACAACACCGCAAACATTGGGGCTTTGAACATACTGTTGCATATCAAGGACTTAAGACGAAGAGGATGGATGACCCGTTTCCAGCCGAGTCCTAGGAAAGTCAACCAAGCTGATACTTTAGCTAAGCTTGCGTCTTCCAAAAACTTTGATGTTCAACTGCTACTGGAACCTCCAAGCATGGTAGAAGCGATGATCCAAGAGGAAGAATTATATTAGTTACACCTTAGTTGCTTTTCTTTACAAAAAAAAATACTATTAGTGGACTTAGGTTAGGTTAAATATACGTGGTATTTATTAAATGTTATCACTTGGATTTTAGTTTTTGAATTAGAATGGATCTAAATCTCTGAACTTAAGAGCGTAATATAGAAAAATATAAACTGATAGAAATTAAAATATAGTTATCAGTATGTAGTATAGTGGTAGTGCCTTCGCTTCGTACGTAGGGTGGGAATAGGCTAGGCTATGCTTTATAAGGCTTGAGCCTGGCCTACGATGAATATTTTAGGTCTGAACCTGACTTATAATCTATCAAAGACTTTTATTTTAACTCGGTTTGACCTTTTTAAAAATCTAGCATAACCTAATAGACTTTTAAAAACCTATCAATTTTTGACCATACCTTGCTGTTCCCATGCAACCACCCTGCCCATAACAGCTCTCATACTTTGTTGTCCCCACGCCAATCGAAACACGGTTTAAAAACGTAACTTTACAAGCTTATATTTTACTGGCTGATCATTCTTTACAATCAGACCAAATTCCAATACTGCCATTTTTTATAATTTTATTTTTGAACTTTTGTACTCGTATTGTTTCCAGGGTGTATATTTCGGGGTTAACAATTTCAAGGGCTATATTATTTTCATTGTGCCACGTTAAGACTTCTGAGCAGAACCAATCCAATGGCTATTGGCGCCCAAAAACCCATGTGGGTCCTAACGGTTCTTGTCTGCTCTCGGACACACTGATTCTTCAACTGAGCTTTTTGTCTATTTAGTGTGTAATCAAAGTCTGCTAGTTTCAAAAACATATATATTAATTATACCTTGTGTTCTGTTCAATGCAATGACACATATATATTGGTACGGATACCCAAAAAAACAATATATATATATAGACCGGCTGATCAGGTTTATAATTTTTTTTAATAAATTTAAGTCTGATTTATTTAATTTAATAAGTTTTTAAAAAAACTCGAGTCTAGTCTTTTTATTAAATAGGCTAGTCCAGGTCAGGTTTTATGTAGGTCAGGTAGTAAGCCTCTGTGGGCCAGCCTGACCTATTCCCACCCCTATTTGTAAGCGAAAGGATGCGAGTTCGATCCTTGCCGGGGTGCCTTTAAATTTAATTATTGATTTTTTAAATATCCCCCTATATTTTAATTTTATGAATTCGTCAAAAAGTTTATGCTTTTTTTAAATTGTTTTTGATCAGTAAATAAATAATTTCAATAATTTAATCTTATATTAAAGATATAATAAATCATTATTATTTAAATATTCGAAGCCTTCGAATTAATGGGCATACGCTAATAATTCATTAAAAGTGTTTTTTAAAAAAAAATATTTACTTACTCAGTTTGGTTTGGGTTACTAATATAATACCTTTTAATTTAATTATATATATACATATATTTTAAAAATCATTAAGTACCTAAAATTTGAATTCTTTCACATTTTTATTGCATTTCCATTCACAGATTTAAATTTAACAAAATTTACATTTTATCACAAATTGAGCCATATATATATATAATTAATTAATAAGCTTTACACTAATTTATAATAATTATATTTAAATAAATAAATAACTTAAATTTAATTAAAATTTATATTTCATAAATAAATATACTTTAACTCACAGTAAAATAATATATCTTTTTACCACAATACCAAGTCTAAAATCTCAAACCCAAAACTCTACCTCATATCTCAAACCCTAAATCTTAAATCTTAAATCCTCAATCCTAAACCTCAAACCCTAATCATAAACCTAAACCTTAAATCCTAACCCTAACAAGAAAAAATATTATTTTATTGTGAGTTAAAAAAACAATTATTCATGGGTTATAAATTTTAATTAAATCTAAATTATTTATTTATTTAAATTTAATAACTATAAATTTATGTAAAACTTATTAATTTTACATATTATATATATATATATATAACGGTTAACATTCACTTACACTATGTAAGCTTTTTATTAAAAAATACAAGATATTAATTTCTTAAAACTCTTATCAAGCGGGATAAGTAATTTAATAAAAATATAATTAAAAATTGTAAAAAATCTAAAAAAATAATTAATTTCACAAATATAAAAATTTAATTAAATAAAAATAATTACATCTAATGTATAAATTTAAACTTAAAACACTAAATATGAGAAAATCTAATACCAAAAATATGGAATTCCAAAAAATCATAATCCTAAACGATTCATAATCATACATACGTATTATATTTGATAAAAATAGATTTCAAAATATCAAATGCAAAATAAATTCAATTATAAATAAATAATTTAAATTGAATATTATAAATAAATATTATATACATATTATATTTGAAGCCACCTTTAAACCAAATAATAATAAAAAATTGTAATTTGAAACAATCTTTTTAATGAAATTTGTCTTGGATCCTGTGGTCTTTCTTTTCTTACCACACTCCATTTTATCCCATGTTATATATATATATATATATATATATATATATATATATATATAATATATATTTAATTTTGTTGATAAATTACAAAATTAGTCACTAAACTATAAATATATTTTATATTTTTAATAATTGAACTGTAAATATTTTAATTAGGGTACTAAACTCTTCAGATTGTTTTTTTAAATCATTGGACCCTAAAATTATTTTAAAAAAATCATATCATGTAGCTTTCTTATTATGTGAAAGTTAAAAAATATTTTATTTTATTTAAGGTTTAAAATCAATTTTATCCCTATAGTAAATTTAATTTATCATTTTCGCCCCTATAATATTTTCGGCTACTAAAATATTTTTGCATCAATTTGTCCTTAAAGTTGGTCAATTGCATCGATATTTAAAATATTTACTATTGTTTAGGATTTTAAGTTAGGGTTTAGGGGCTAGGGTTTTAGAGTTTAGAGTTTAAAATTTAAGAGTTATATTAGGATTTAAGTATAGGATGATATAATTAAACAACTTTGAAGCTAAATTAATCTAAAAATACTACAAGAACGAAAATGATAAATTATGTCTACTAGCGGAATAAAAATGACCCTTAATCCTTTATTTAATTTTATGTGATACATATTTTTCTTTTATTTTTTTACTCTTTATTTTATTCACTAAATTTAAGGTTTCCCATCCTATTTTTAGTTGTTATTACTCACTAGAGCACTATTCTCTGTCGGAACCGTCTTTCGGTTGGGCCCGAAATTGGGCTTCAACTTAGGAAAATGGATTAGGAGTCACCACCAATCATTTATTTTAAGAATAAAAGGGTTGATCGGATACCTTATTTTGTTGAGTTAATCGATCGATGGAATCGGCCAAGAGGGGGTGAATTGGCAATAAAAATTTTGGTGGAAGCTTTTGCAGAAAATTGAAAGTAATTGCACAACGATTTACAGTGGTTCGACTTTATCAACCAAAGTCTACATCCACTACCTTAGCTATCCACACTAAGGATTTTCCAACAAATTCGCTAATTTGTTCTTTCTTTTGAGGCCAAAGAGATAACCTTACAATTCCCTCAAGAATATACCCCAATTCTTGAGAACACTCTTTTCTCAAAGAGAATATTACAAATTTGCAAACTTACAAGAAAAACCTCACAAGGCAAATATGTTTGCACAATTCTAGAACAAAGAAAGAACACTCAAGAATAAATACAATTGAGCACAATAAGTGTTCTTGAAAGAAAAATGAATATTGAATGAAAAATAGGCTTGAAATGCTCAAACTTGAGGTTTGAGGCTTTCTATTTGATTCTCTCTTGATTCTAGTTGCTTGATGTTTCTTGTTGTTGATCAATGGCTTCTAAGCTTGTTTAAATACACCTTGAATCACTTTGAACGTTGGGGATCATTAATGAAGTTATTGGATCCGTTTAAGTGTGAAAACAATTAATATTTCTGCTTGGAGCGTGAGGGGAATCGGAACCCCCTCATGGGGAATCGGTTCCCTAAGTGTAAAATTCAAATATTTCGACCGTTAAACAGGGGGGAATCGGTACTCCCTTGGGGGGGAATCGGTTCCCTCCGAGCATTCTGTTTTTCTCGGAGCCAAACCATTCAGGGGGGAATCGGTACCCCCTTGGGGGGAATCGGGAATTTTTGGCTTTGAAATGGTTCGAAATATTTTGTAAAATTGTTTTGAAATTATTTTAAGATTAAAACTTAATTTTACACTTGAGTAAGGATTAAAAATGACATTAGAAAGATTTGAAGTAATATTTTGATATTCGAATAATTATATCGAATATACTTAGAAAATCTTTTTGGAAAATCTTAAAATTCATTTAACTTAATTTGTTATATCGAAATATCAAAATGTTTTCAACAATCTCCCCTTTTTGATATAACAAAACATTTTAATAATTTTAAGATTTTATTTTGAAATGAAGTTTCAAGTTTGAAATTACTCCCCCTTACTCTAACACTACTCCTCTTTAAAACGCTTTTAATATTTCTCCCCCTTTTGTTAAATCAAAAAGACTCGTAAAAGATTTTAAACAAGGTTTTGAAATCATTTAGCCAATTGATTATATATATATATATATATCTTAAGCTGCTAAGATCACAATCAAGAGAAACGTTAGCCATTAGTTTCATAATCAATATTCATAAACAATGTGACATGGTAAAACTGGTCATATAGCTAACATGATGTAAATGATGCAATAATGAATAAATTTAACCACACCAAATATATAGAAATATAAGTTCAAACCATCCATAAATCCAAACAAATTCAAAGTCAATCAATCCACAAATTCAAACATTCCAAAATATTCAAAATGTTAAAACAATAAGCTTTAAGTTCAAAGTACTAAAGCATAACACAGAATCAAGCATCCGTAGGAGGATCGGGAGGAGGAAAATGACCTCGCATAGCGGCCATCTCATGTGAGAGTGCATCAATGCGTTCATTCATAGAAGCGTTGTTTGTGCGCATCTCCCGGAGAATTTCCAATTGTTGAGCTCCCATTGTGGATAAATGAGATTCTATGGAAGTGAAGCGAGAATCCATGGAAGCATATCGGAAATCGAATGTCTCCATAAAGGATTGAAAGTATGGAGGCATTTGATCCTATGGTTGTGCTTGTTCCTCTGCTATTGCTTGTTCCTCGTGCTGTTCTGGTTCATCGTTGGAGTCGTCAACTTCATGCGGTTGCTCACCGGTACGAACCTAAAGACCAGTTTCTTCATTGATCTTCCATCCCGATTTAGTTAAAGAGAAAAGATTGATTTGGTTTTTTAGGGGAAAGGAAGCATCAAGACCAACTCTAAGCCCAGCCTTCTTAAACAGATTACTAAGAATACAACCGTAAACTAAAGAAGAACACAATTTCTTATTGGGAACAAGATTTACGGTTTCGACAAGTTCAACAAAAATAGTCTGTGGAAGGTTAATTTTGTGATTATTTTGGACACAATGAAGCCAAAATAGATCTAAGGCACGAAGAGTAGAGTAACGACCCCCGGATGGTCGAAACCACCAAGAGATCATTAGGTGAGAAAATGGTCATGAAGGTCTAGAACACTTGCACTATCCCTTCGTTTATACTGAGATCCTACCGTAAGTTTTTCATTGTCCATTATCTAATCCTAATGCTTTTGCAAAGAATTCCGAGTCAAGATGAAAGAATCGTCCTAAAAGATAGGATCAGATCCCTATGGTTAAGGTTTTCTCTCGGGTTTTAATGCAAACAACATTAGAGTAGAAGATACGAACAAGTTGATGGTAGACAATGGGTTCAAGCTCAAGAGTTTGTCAAATTTCCACTCATGAAGAGTAGGAAGATGACGAAAATTGATGTCTAACATGGCTTGAAGAGATGGGATACGTTCTTCCAGATTTTGTAGGACTCAAAGTATTGACAAAACCTATAGTAGAGATTTTGTTTACGACCAGGTTCATTAAAACAAGAATTGAGAATGGTCATGTTTGGATCATCGGGATTAGTAATAGGAATTTGTGAGATAGGTGGAGGATTTGGAGGTAAGTTTAGAGGTTGGCTAGAACGACTAGAGGAGGCCCTAGAACGTTTATGAGACATGGTTTAAGATAATCGGAATAGAAAGATAACCTGCATTTTTAAAAACATATGTATGCAAAATAATCAATCCCAAAACTCAATTGAGTCCTTAATATTTCAAGGTTCTCTAAACCAATCCTAATGGGAAAAGTTTTTGAAAAACTTATTGAAAAATAAGGTTTTGAAAATTAATATATGTATAGTTTTCATAACAACAACGTAATTAAATTAAAACACAATAATTTGAAAAACAATTTTTTTATTTCAAAAATTTCAAAGAATTTTGGAAAATTCTTGTGTTTTTGATGAAATTAGTTGTAAAATCTAGTTTCTAATCACTAAAGAATCAATGCCCGATCTAAATTTCAACCTAGAACTAATTAAAACTAGTTCTAAAATCAAAAATTGATGAAATAGAGGTTTTAGAAAAATACCTTGAAGAATTTCGGATTTGAGTGAGATTAGATGAAGTTTGCACGTTTTTGATGATTCCAACAGGTTTAGGAGATGATATTTGAAGAGAATTCCGATTAAAAATGATATTTTGATGAAATATGGAGATAGGGTGAGTGTAGAGAGGAGAAACGTCGTGAAGAAAATATTTGAGGGTTTGAGTTTTTGGGTGTTCTGCCCGTGTTAAAAACTAGAACCCCAGGGGGGTATCGATTCCCCTACAGGGGGTATTGGTTCCCCTTCAAAGGGGGAATCGGTTCCCCTTCAAGGGGGTATCGATTCCCTCTGCACTAAAATGCTAAAATTTGATTTTTAAATACTCAAAATGCTAAATTAATTTTCTCTAGTGGTATTGGCAACTCATATATTGAAAATTAATCATGTTCAATCAATCAAATTTATCATTAAAAATTATTTGAACATAAAGTTAATTTTCACCAAAAATCATAAACTCCCCCTAAATAAAAGCAATATATGTAAAAAAAATTACTATTATATGCATTTTTCATTTATTCTTAAAAGTGCTAAAATTATTTTAAACACTAAGTGAAGATAGGTTGGTCAAACCTAATTTCTCCTAAGTGTCCAAAATCTTTCCTTGTCTAAAGGCTTTGTAAAGAGATCCGGTAATTGATGCAAAGTATCAACAAATTCTAGTACTACATCTTCCTTAGTGACATGGTCTCTAATGAAGTGATGTCTTATTTCAATGTGCTTAGTTCTAGAGTGTTGGATGGGATTTTTAGTGAGACAAATAGCACTAGTATTGTCACACTTGATAGGAATAGTACCTACTTCAATTCCATAATCAAAAAGTTGTTGTTTTATCCATAAAACTTGTGCACAACAACTACCGGCTGAAATGTATTCCGCTTCAGTGGTAGATAATGCAACACAATTTTGTTTCTTTGAAAACCAAGAAATCAACATATTTCCAAGGAATTGGAAAGTACCGGAGGTACTTTTCCTATCTAATTTGCATCCTCCATAATCCGCATCAGAAAAGGCATGCAAGCTAAAGCTAGAGTCTCTAGGATACCAAAGTCCTAAACTAGAAGTGTCCTTAAGGTATCTAAAGATTCTCTTAACAGCTAGTAAATGTGATTCCTTAGGGCATGATTGAAATCTAGCACATAAGCAAACACTAACATAATGTCCGGTATACTTGCAGTTAGATAAAGTAAAGATCCAATCATTGACCTATATAATTTAACATCTACACATTTACCTCTTTCATCTAAGTCAAGCTTTGTTGAAGAGCTCATTGGAGTGTCATGAGGCTTGCCATTTTCCAGTCCAAATTTCATGAGCATATCTTTGACGTACTTAGCTTGATTGATGAAGATGCCATCTTTTCTTTGCTTGATTTGGAGTCCCAAGAAAAATGAGAGCTCCCCCATCATGCTCATTTCGAATTCGCTTTGCATTAGCTTAGAAAATTCTTGGCAAAGAACATCATTAGTAGAACCAAATATTATATCATCAACATAAATTTGAACTACTAATAAATCTTTACCTTTATGCTTTAAAAACAATGTAGTGTCAACCTTCCCTTTTGAAAAACCTTTTTCAATTAAAAAGTTTGACAATCTTTCATACCAAGCTCTAGGAGCTTGTTTTAAACTATAAAGTGCTTTTGTCAATTTAAGAACATGATCCGAAAATTTTGAATCTTCAAAACCTGGAGGTTGTTCCACATACACTTCTTCTTTTATAAAACCATTTAAAAATGCACTTTTAACATCCATTTGATATAATTTAAATTCATGAAAACATGAAAATGCTAATAACATTCTAATTGCTTCCATCCTAGCTACAGAAGCGTATGTTTCATCATAGTCTATGCCCTATTCTTGAGTATACCCTTAAGCAACAAGTCTAGCCTTGTTTCTCACTATATTACCACTCTCATCAAGCTTATTCCTAAATACCCATCTAGTACCTACAGTAGATTTATTACTAGGCCTTTCAACTAATGTCCATACTTTACTTCTCTCAAATTGATTTAACTCTTCTTGCATAGCCATAATCCAATTTTCAACATTTAATGCTTCTTTAATATTCTTAGGCTCTATGCATGAGATAAATGCAACATAATTACAAATATTTCTAAGAGAAGATCGAATTGTTACCCCTTTGGATGGATCACCTATAATCTCACCATCGTTGACATAGTTGTATTCCCTTGGGTAAGAGACTTCCCTTTCTTCAATGGTTGGATTCTCGAGAGGATCATGAGTTTCCTCATTTTTTGTTTCTTCCTTTGATGATGGTTCTCCAACGTCATGTCTAACGTCATTTGTATTTATAACACCTACATCATCATTCACAAAAGAATCCTTCCTCGGAAGGAGGTTATCATCGAAAACAACATGTATAGACTTCTACAACCAAAGTTCTTTTATTAAATACTCGATAAGAATTAGAATTTAAGGAATAACCCAGAAAAATTCCTTCATCACTTTTAGCATCAAATTTGCCAAGATTGTCTTTACCTTTGTTTAAAACAAAACATTTACATCCAAAAGGATGAAAATAACTAATGTTAGGCTTTTTATTTTTAAAAAGTTCATATGGAGTTTTCTTCAAAATAGGCCTAATCATTACTCAATTAATAACGTAACAAGCGGTATTTGTGGCTTCCGCCCAAAAATACTTTGGCAAATTGTTTTCACAAAGCATGGTTCTAGCCATTTCTTCTAAAGTTTAATTTTTCCTCTCAACAACTCCATTTTGTTGAGGGGTTCTAGGTGCTGAAAAATTATGACTAAGTAAATCCAAGATTTTCAAATTCAGTTCCATGATCACTCCTAACACTAGTTATAGAGTAATTTTTTTGTTTTGGATTACTTTTGAAAACGTGATGAATTTTTCTAATGCTTCATCTTTAGTACTTAAGAATAGAACCCAAGTATATCTAGTATAGTCATCTACCAAGACAAATGCATATTGTTTTCCACCCAAGCTAGTAGTTCTAGATGGCCCAAAAAGATCTAAGTGGATCAATTGTAATACTCTACTAGTTGACACATCATTAATGAATTTAAAAGAAACTCGCTTTTGTTTTCCTTTAGCACAAGCATCACATATTTTATCATTATCAAATTTTAGTTTAGGAAGCCCTCGAACCAATTCTCCTTGAACTAACCGTTGCAAAACACTCATACTAGCATGTCCTAGTCTCCTATGCCATAACCAACTATCATGTTCATCCTTAGCAACTAGGCATAAATTAGTCATTTCTATGGAGTCTAAATGCACCATGTATATGTTTCCTATTCTATGACCAACAAGCATAATCCGATTAGATGCAATGTCAATGACTTTACAACCATTAGTTTCAAATATGACATTGAATCCTTTATCACATAATTAACTAATACTCAAGAGATTATGCTTTAATCCATTCACATATAACACATTTTTAATTTGTATGGAATAGGTATTACCTATTGTACCTATACCTTCAATGTGACCTTTTGAATCATCACCAAAAGTCACTTCTCCTCCATTTTTGGCGTTAAGCTCAATGAATCGGCTTTTGTCACCGGTCATGTGTCTCGATCATCCACTATCAAGGTACCATGAATTTGAATTTGTTTCCCGTTCCTTGTAGCAATGCTCCTTCCCCTACAAACATAGATTAATTTTTGATTTTTGGTACCCAAATTCTTTTGGGTCCATATTCATTAGTTTCCAAAATCCTAGTCCCCTTAGGTATCCATTTGTGTAGGATATATTTATCTTTAGTAGTAATGAGTTCTTTAGGAACCCACATACTTCTAATGATTTTTCCATTAGAGGTTCTTTGGGGACCTCTATGATTGTAGTTTTTAAAATCTTTTCTACCAAAATTGGATTTTGAATTTTCTCATTTTTCAAAATGTTTTGTTCTAACTTTATCAAAAGAAGTTTTAAGATCATCAATCTTCTTTTGATGATCATCATGAACTTTTGAAAGTAAGTTATGCAAATCAGTATTTTGCTTTTCAAAATCATTAATTTTGATTTGCAATTCTTTGATCTTACTTTCAAGCTCATTGTTGGTCTTGGATATAAGACTATTTTCGTTTTTCAATTTTGAAATATCATTTTTTTATTTTGAAAATAGAGTCTTATAATCCGAAGCCAACCCATTATAATCCTCTAATAACTCATCATAAGATAATTCATCCAAATCGAATGAGTTAGAGGTTACCTTAGAATCTTCCCCGATAGCCATCAAGCACAAGTTTTCAACTTCTTATTCCTCTTCATCGGAACCTTCTTCATCTCTCCATGTAGCTACATGAGCCTTGTGCTTCTTTTTGGATTTACCCTTTTTCTTTAATTGTGGGCAATCATATTTGATATGCCCCAACTTTGTGCATTCATAGCAAATGATCGGGTCTTTCTCCTTCGACTCAGTTTTGAAGCCTTCATGACGTTTGAATTTTCTTCCTCGGTTGGGCATCATCAACTTTCTGAATCGTTTGGAAAATAATGCCATTTCCTCGTCATCATCATCGTCATTCGAATCACTCTTATCTTTTGTGGATTTGAGAGCAACTCTAATATTTTTCTTCTTCTCCTTCTCCTTTGGTGTCTCGTCAATCTTATCGAGGTCCAATTCATCTTCAAGCATCATTTCATGAGTGAGAAGAGAACCGATTAGTTTTTCAAGAGTTAAGGACGTTAGATCCTTAGACTCGATGATTGACGTCTTCTTTGATTGCCACGATTTTGGAAGGGAGTAGACTAACTTCCTCATAAGCTTTTCATTTGAAATGATCTCTCCATATGATTTGAGACCATTGAAAATCGTTGAAAATCTATCCATCATAGCTTTGATATCTTCATTTGGTTTCATCATGAAATTTACATAGCTATGCGTTAGAATACTAATTTTAGATTTCTTTACCTCATCGGTACCTTCATGAGTGACTTGAAGTTTTTCCCATATTTCTTTGGCGGTTGTACAAGATGAAACTCTTCCGTATTCATCTGGTCCAAGAGCACAAAATATGATATGGATGGCTTTGGAGTTGAGCTGGAACATTCTTGTCTCTCATTCACTCCACAATCTTGGATGAGTGAGAGGCTTGATATATCCTTCTTCTACGGCATTCCATGCTCCCATGTCACTTGCTTGAATGAAGTACATCATCATATTCTTCCAATAGGCAAACTTAGCTCCATTGAAGAAAGGAGGCTTGTTGGCAAGCATCGAATCGAGACCGGAGTCGAAATTTAAAGCGGAGTCCATTGATGACTTGATAATCGATGTAACTCTTCCCGAATCGACTCAAGAAGTGATTAAACCTTCAAATGAGTTAAGCTCTGATACCAATTGTTGAGTTAATCGATCGATGCAATCGGCCAAGAGGGGGTGAATTGGCAATAAAAACTTTGGTGGAAGCTTTTGCAGAAAATTAAAAGTAATTGCACAGCGATTTACAGTGGTTCGACTTTATCAACCAGAGTCTACGTCCATTACCTTAACTATCCACACTAAGGATTTTCCAACAAATTTACTAATTTCTTCTTTCTTTTGAGGCCAAAGAGATAACCTTACAATTCCCTCAAGAATATGCCCCAATTCTTGAGAACACTCTTTTCTCAAAGAGAAGATTACAAATTTACAAACTTACAAGAAAAACCTCACAAGGCAAACATGTTTGCACAATTATAGAACAAAGAAAGAACACTCAAGAATAAATACAATTGAGCACAATAAGTGTTCTTGAAAGAAAAATGAATAATGAATGAAAAATAGGCTTGAAATTCTCAAACTTGAGGTTTGATGCTTTCTCTTTGATTCTCTCTTGATTCTAGTTGCTTGATGTTTCTTGTTGTTGATCAATGGCTTCTAAGCTTGTTTAAATACACCTTGAATCACTTCTGAATGTTGGGGATCATTAATGAAGTTATTGGAGCCGTTTAAGTGTGAAAACAATTAATATTTCTGCTTGGAGCGTGGGGGGAATCGGTACCCCCTCATGAGGAATCAGTTCTCTAAGTGTAAAATTCAAATATTTCGACCGTTAAACAGGAGGGAATCGATACCCCCTTGGGAGGGAATCGGTTCCCTCCGAGCATTCTGTTTATCTCGGAGCCAAACCATTCAGGGGGAATCGGTACCCCCTAAGGGGGGAATCGGTTCCCTCTGAGCAATATGGAATTTTTGGCTTTGAAATGGTTTGAAATATTTTGTAAAATTGTTTTGAAATTATTTTAAGATTAAAACTTAATTTTACACTTGAGTAAGGATTAAAAATGGCATTTGAAAGATTTGAAGTAATATTTTGATATTCGAATAATTATATCGAATATACGTAGAAAATCTTTTTGGAAAATCTTAAAATTCATTTAACTTAATTTGTTATATCGAAATATCAAAATGTTTTCAACATGTTTCTTACCTAATCTGTGTCTTACCAAAGATATGTCGGATTCGGGAGTCGGTTACAGTCAAGGATGGGTTAGCACCCTTAAATTGCCCTTTCGGTACTATGTAATTTTCAGTTGTCTTAAATTAAGAGAATTGAAAATTTAAATTAAAAGGTAAAATTTGATCTGAACTACTTACCTTTGATTGATTGAAAACTTGCCCTTAAATAGCCAAAAAACGTGTTAGATACAAAAATGTAATAAATGCAAATAAAATAAAAACAATGAAATCAAGAAAAGTAAAAAGGGTAAAGAAATAATAAAATAAAGATAAACAGTGAATAAAATAAACAAAATGACAATGAAGAAAGGGTAATAAAAAATAAGGAAAATAAATAAATAAAATAAAAAGGAAGAAAAATAAATACAAGAAAAACGAAATAAATAAACAAAGTATAGGAAAATAATAGTAAATAATAATATATATGCACGAAATAATGATATAAAAAAGGGTAATATACATAAATAAATATAATATACATAATGATAATGCAGCAATAAGTATAATGTATATATATATATAAAACAACGATAAAAACGGGTAATATATTTAGACAATAGAATGAAATATTAAAAAAGTAGTAATAACAAATAAATAAAAAAAAGAAAGGAATAAAAAATAAAAATATATATATATTAAAAAAAAAATGTATATATAGTAAAATATAATATAAAACTGAGAAAAATAAAAAAATGAATTAAACTGCACAGGGATTAAATTGAAAGAACCATAAACTGGAGGTCAAATTTCAAAGCAATATTAAGGTGTAAATTCAATTTGGGGGTCAAAATAACTCTTTAAAAGAAATGAGGGACCAAAAGGGTAGTTTACCCTATTTTCTTCAAAAACACGCGTGTTATGCATGTTATGGGTCAGGTCGATTGGTCCAAACGGGTTGCTATATATGCCAACAAATGTTTTAAAATTTTCATTTCTCTTATTCTTCAAGCCAAACACCCCTTCCTCATTTCTAAATCCTCTCATATGTTCTTCCATACGAAGAACACGGTGACATGCCTTGAATTTGGCCACCGCGTGCCGTCTCGCTAACCGCCGTTGACCGGTGCAAGCCACCGTCATCGGCGGTGAAATTTTTTATTTTTATTATTTTTTTAAAACCCCAAAAACTCTTTATGTTCCTACTTTAAAAATCAAAAAATATTTTAAAAAATAAATAGCCTTGGGGGTAGATCTAGGTTCAAAATTTTGAAACCCCCTTTTAGTCATTGGCATTTCACTTTTAAATCGGAAAAACGAGCATGCAAAGGTGATGAAGCCAGTAAGGTAACAAAATTTTACCTCTTTATTTCTTTCGAAAACATTACAAATGCTTCCGAGTGATTCGATTGATTCTTGCTTGTATTTTGTGCCTAGTATTCTCGTGAAAAATCCTGTGTGTTTGTGTTCTACTTACATGGGATTTATAGTTGCGAAATAGGATATTTTTGGTTCCGAATCTTCTGTGTTTCATTTAGACTAAAACACTTGTTGTCCGGTGGTTGTTTTGATTGTGACGAATGCTTCGGAGATAAAGGCGTGCTGCGTGAACCAGTAGGAGGGAGATGCGTGAGTGGCGAGGGGTCCTCAGGGAGCTTGTTGCGGCACTAGTGAGGCTTGGAACTAGTGTTTCAAAAACCCTAGTTTGCATAAGTTCAGGTCACGGGTTTGGATCGGTTCGGGGCTCCAAGCGGCTTGGGTTTCTGCTGGGTTGCGCATGTTGGGCTAGTAGTGTTTGTAAACAGCGTTTGGGCCACGTTTTTATTTGTTCTTGGGCCTGACAAAATGTAAACAAATGTAAATATGTGTGCAATAAAAATATATTATATAATATAATTTATAATGTAAATATATTATAATATTAAAGGACAAAATTTGATGTCTTCAGTTGCCCTTCTTTGCTCATTATCGTGTAACGAAAATGGAGCAAAGATTAAAAGACACAAATTTTGTCCATATTGAACGTCCTCTGTTGTAGAGTTGAAATCTGATTTTGAAACTGGTTTGTCAATTTAAATCACGAAATGACTCCCTCGTCGTGAGGTTGAGTCGAAACTGGAAAATTCTGAGCACGAAATCATTTGTCATGAAGTTGAAATCGAACTCAGAGTATTGGGAAGTAGCTTTTGTATCATCTTCTAGCTCAAGATAGTTCGTCGTGAAGCTGAAACTTAACTTAAAGACTTTGGTTTTGTTGTGTTACAGATGACTCCTTCATCGTGAAGTTGAGCCTTGGAATTTGATATCCTTCATTGTGAAGTTGAAATCCAATGTAAGTTGCGCTGTTTCAAGGCCAATATCCTTCGCTGTGAAGTTGAAATTGACTCTGAAATTGGAAAGTTTGTGTTGACAGACACTCCTTCTTTGAGTTGGATATCCTTCTTCATGAAGTTGAAATCCAATCTAGAGATGGATGTTGCTTGTGCACACAATATACTTTGTCATGAAGTTGAAATCGTGGGTGGCCCCTTCGTCATGAAGTTGAGCCTTGAATTGGATATCCTTCCTCATGAAGTTGAAATCCAATCTTATATAAGTTGTATTGTTTCGAGTCTAATATCCTTCACCATGAAGTTGAAATTGGCTCTGAATGAAACTGGGTAGCCTCTTCGCCGTGAAGTTGAGCTTTGAATTGGATATCCTTCGTCGTGAAGTTGAAATCCAATCTTGTGTAGATGGGCATGATATCCTTCATTGTGAAGTTGAAATTGTGGATTTGTGGGCACGATATCCTCCATCGTGGAGTTGAAATCATAGATGTGTGGGTACGATATCCTTCGTTATGGAGTTAAAATCGTGGATGGCCCATTCGTCGTGAAGTTGAGCCTTGACTTGAATATCCTTCGTCGTAAAGTTGAAATCCAAGTATTGTATGTTGCTTGGAGTTGGAAATCCCTCGTCGTGAAGTTGAAATCCAATCTTGAGCAAATTGCGTCGCTTTGAGTCCAATATTTTTGTTGTGAAGTTGAAATTGACTCTAGCTAGAACCTGCAAAGCTATGCATATATGCAATATTATGGATGTAATGTTTTTAGGTGTGCCTAAAATGCATATTCAACATATGTTATTTTGGGCTCTAGAGAGAAATCTCGATCTCCGGTTGCCTGTTTGGAATCGTGCTTTTAGAATCTTGAAGTTCTGATTCCTGGTCTTGAATTCTTCGACGTTCAAATCTGATGTGCACATTCTATTTTTTCTTGATTTGGGAAATGCTTCTCGACCATCTCAAGTATGTGCATGAGCCTTGATCGGCTTTCGGGTACCTGTACTTTTCAACGAATCTTTGTACAATAATATGTGATTATCTTTTGCATAAGTAAGTAAATAATTAGGTTTAAGTTCAATCCAATATGCTCAAAAGGAATTGATTTAGAGAAAAGATCGTTTTTATTCATAAGAGGAAAAACATAATACATGACAAACATTTTGGAACATGAATACATGATGCAGTGTGAATGAATATCTTATATCTTGATAATGTGGGCACTTCTGAGCTAAAAAGCCATTAGGTGACCTTGAACGCAACATTTATCAAGGAATCTTCGAAAATACGACAACATTCTGGAGAGTGAAACCTTTCTCTGACTCGTTGAGTCTATAGAATATTCAGATGTCGGGATGTTTCCATTGTCTGGATTTCTTGAATTAATATCCAAATCGCCCTTTCGGGTTTTCAACTTGGACCCATCCTTGGTTACAAGACGCCCTTTGCGTGTTTTCATCTTGAACCCACCTTATTTTTCTTTTTCTTTTCTCTTTTCTTTTTTCTTTTTCTTTTTCAATTTAGGGCACCCTTTCGGGTTTTCACTCTAAACATTTTTCTCTTTTTTATTCTTTTCTTTTCTTTTTCTTCGACTTAGGACGCCATCTCAGGTTTTCATCCTAAGTGAAGTATTTATTGACTGCATCTGAATTGATGGGATGTGGTAATTCTGGTCCGTCCTTTTCTGCCAAGACAAGGGATCCTCCGAAAAAAGGCCTTTTCACGACATAAGATCCTTCCCAATTTGGCGTCCATTTTCTTTGAAAATCTTTCTGAATTGGCGAAATTCTTTTTAACACCAGAACTCCTTCACGGAATATTCTCGGACGCACCTTCTTGTCATGTGCTCGAATCATTCGTTTTTGATAGATTTGACCATGGTGAATGGTTTTAGTCTTTTTTTCATCTATCAGGTTAAGCTGATCATATCTGGATTGTACCCAATTTGCGTCATCCAGTTTGACTTCTGTAAAGACCTGAAGTGACGGAATCTCTGCTTCAATGGGTACCACTGCTTTCATTCCATAAGCTAGTGAAAATGGAGTTGCCCCAGTCGAGGTTCGTACCGAGGTTTGGTAAGCGAATAAAGCAAAAGGAAACTTCTCATGTCAGTCTTTGTAAGTCTTAGTAGTTTTCTCCACTATCTTTTTAATGTTTTTGTTTGCTGCTTCTACTGCTCCGTTCATCTTTGGTCTATAAGAGGTAAAGTTGTGATGCTTTATGTTGAACTGTTAACAAGAAACATTCATCATTTTGTTGTTCAAGTTTGTAGCATAATCGGTAATGATCCTTTCAAGTAGACCATATCGGCATATGATCTCTTTCTTCAAAAACTTTCAAATAGTGGATTGAGTGACACTGGAATATGATGCAACCTCTACCCATTTGGTGAAGTAATCGATTGCCACAAGGATGAACGGTGACCATTTAAAGCCTTCGGATGTATTTGCTCGATAACATCCATACCCCACATAGAGAAAGGCCATGGTGATGTCATGACATGAAGTGGATTAGGTGGAACATTTATTTTATCTCCGTAAATCTGACACTTATGATATCTTCTAGCGTAGTTGATGCAATCACTTTCCAGTGTGGACCAAAAATATCCACATCTCATTATCTTCATTGACATCATATGTCCATTTGCATGTGTTCCACAAACTCCGTTATGTACTTCTTCCACTATCATTTTTGCTTCTTCTGCATCGACGCACCTTAATAGAACTTGATCATGGCTTTTCTTATATAAGACCTCCCCGTCAAGGATGTATCCAGCTTCCAACCTTCTAATGGTTATTTTATCAGTTTCGATGGCTTCCTCTGGATAACTTCGATGCTTGATATATTGCAGAATGTCGTAGTACTAAGGCTTAGTGTCTTTCACTTCTTCAATTTGGTAACAATGAGACGGGTACTCATACGACTGCATGTCAATTGGCATCATTTCAGACTGCCAGCCAGCCTTGAATGCTGGTGCCAAGGTAGCTAAAGCATATTATATTTGATTTTCTTCTCTTGGCACATAGTGGAAAGTGACTTCATCGAACTCTTCGAGAAGATCCAGTATTAGTTTTGATACTCACAAGTTTTACATCCTTGGTTTCCCATTCTCCTCGGAGCTGATAGATTACTAAATCTGAATCTTCGAATACTCCAAAGGTCTTTATATTCTGCCCCAGTACAGCTCGAATTCCCAAGACACGGGCTTCATATTCTGCCATGTTATTGGTCCGGTCAAAGTTCATTATTCTATTAAATGGGTAGTGATTCCCTTCTGGAGAGATCAGGATTTCCCCGATGCCATGTCCTAATGTATTTCATGCACCATCGAAATGCATTCTCTAGGAACCGTCGGTAGACGTACTTGCCTCTTCTAAGGTGATAGCCATCAAGTCTTCATCTGGGAAGTCAAAGTCCAACGGTTCATAATTTTCATTGGTTATGCTTGCCAGAAAATCCGATATGACACTTCTTTTTATGGCTTTCTGGCTCACATACTCGATGTCTAATTCAGACAATAGCATCTGCCATCGGGCCATCCTTCTTGATAGAGCAGGCACCCCCATCATGTACTTTAAAGGATCTAACTCAGAAATAGCCACGTGGTGTGGTACAATCTTTTTTGTGGCCCAGACCAGAGCATAACAAAGCTTCTCGATAGGAGGATATCTAACCTCGCAATCGGTTAACTTCTTGCTCAAATAATAGATGCTCTTTCCTTTCTTCTAGATTCGTCATGTTGCCCCAAGACACACCCCATTGAGTTCTCGAATATGGATAAATACAAGAACAAAGGTTTGTCTGGGATAGGGGACATCAGAATAGGAGTGCGAGACAAATACTCCTTTACTTTTTCGAATGCAATCTGGCAGTTTTGATCCCATGCTCCAGGGTTGTTCTTTTGAAGAAGGCGAAAGATCGGGTCACATTTATCAATTAACTGAGATATGAACCGTGCTATGTAGTTCAATTTGCCCAGAAAACATCGGACTTCGTTTTGTGTTTGAGGAGGAGGTAGTTTCTAGATAGCCTTAACTTTATTAGGATCAACCTCAATGCCTTTCCTGCAAACCAAAAAACCTAATAGCTTCCCGAATATTACCCCAAAGGTTGACTTGCTAGGGTTCAGTCTTAGCTGGAACTTTTTCTGTCTCTAGAAGGGCTTTCTCAAGTTCTGACATGTTCATTCTCGGTTTGTGCCTTGACAATCATGTCGTTGACATAAACCTTGATTTCTTTGTGTATCATGTCATGAAACAGGGTCACATAGCTCTCTGATATGTTTCCCCGATATTCTTCAATCCGAAGGGCATCACTTTGTAGCAGAAAGTTCCCCATGTTATGATGAACATGGTTTTTCCCATGTCTTCAGGATGCATCTTGATCTGATTGTATCCCGAGAATCCATCCATGAATGAAAAGAAAGCGTTTCTGGTTGTATTATCCACCAAAGTGTCGATGTGGGGCAGAGGAAAGTTGTCTTTGTGACTTGCTTTGTTAAGGTCCCGGTAATCGACACACATGCGAACCTTCCCGTCTTTCTTCGAAACTGGGTCTATATTGGCCACCAACTCCGGATACTTGGCCACTTGAAGGAAGTCAACATCAAATTGCTTATTGACTTCTTCTTTGATTTTATGAGCATCTCAGGTCGCATCCTTCTTAGTTTTTGTTGCATGGGTTTGCATTCTGTCTTGATTGGCAGTTTGTGAACTATCATGTCTGTGTCTAACCTCGGTATGTCTTGATATGACCAAGCAAACACATCTATGTATTTTGAAGTAAGACTATAAATTTTTCTTGCTTTTGCCGAAAGAGTTGTGTCAATTTTAACCTCCTTTCTATCTTCTTCAGACCCCAGATTCAAGATTTCGATCATCTCCTCATGTGGCAGTATTTGTTTATCTTCTCTTTCTACCATTCTCAAAAATTTGGTAGGCAAGTTACACTCCTTTTCATTGTCGTATTCATCAAATTCCCCAAGACAAATGGTCGATTCAACTCGACATCATAGGTAGCAGGTCTGATGGTCAACGGCACCTCGATCATACCAATAACCTCTCTCTTGGTCTTATCAAATGCTCGGACCACATTCTGGAAAGTTCTCATATGTGAGGTATCTATTGACAGCCTCTTCAATGTAATCAAAGGCATCACGTTCAGGGTCGAGCCGTTGACGATCAACACACTTGGCAGGGCATGCCCCTTACAGTAGGTAGTAATGTGCAATGCCTTTGTTCGGCCTCTTCCTCCGGATGGGATCTCATCATTTGAAAATGAGATGAGAATATAGCTTGAATATTGTTCACCAGTCGATCCATCTTGTGACTGGTATCTTGTGGCACGAATGTTTGATTAAGGACTTTCAACAATGTCTCCCGATATGCCTCTTAGTTTAACAATAGTGCCAGCATTGAAGTACATGTTGGCAAGTTGTGTAGCTATTCTAAAACACTGTACTCACTATGCTTCAAGAATTTAAGGAATTCTTTAGATTCTTCCTCTTTTATAGGTTCATTAATAGCCATCACATCTTTTTTGAAAGGCTCAAGTGGTCTTTGGCCCACTTTGCTATCACATTCTTTGGAATTACTCACCTGACATTCATACTTCCATGGCACTTGTCGATTATCCTTATATTGAAAAGGTCGAGGTACTGTGATCACCACCTTGGCTTGTGTTGTTGCTGTCATATTTTCCCCAGGGGTAATTATTAAAGGACTACCCCTGCCATATTTTTTTTCTGACGACTCTCCAGTTGTGCAAACGTCTGCTTCCAGGGAATCATGAATTTCTTCATAAAACTTTAGCTTCTTCCCGTTCATCATGAGCTGGATTAGTGATTTGAATTATGGGCAATCTTGCACTTTATGCCCTTCTTCGTTGTGGTAACAGCAATGGTTACCATCTTCATCCTTGCTGCACACGACTGGGGTGCAAGAAGCCCCGCTTTTAACATTTGGCTCCAAACCCAAGCCAAATGAGCTTTAACTTCTAAAACACAAGTTTTAACTCTCTTACCATTCTCGGTGGTGACTGCATTGATTCCAGTCTTCAGATGATTAGGTAAGGGATTCTGTACGACATTTGATGCTCCGGAGTTGAAATGGATCCAATTCTTGTTCCGCATTGTTGTACAAGCCTCTTGAATACGAGATAATTTTCTATTGAATGCCCCTGCACACCTACATGATATTCGCAGTGAGGGTTCTCGTCAAACCATCTCAGGTAAGGGGATTTATTAGATCCATAGGGTAGAGCAACGCCGCGTGAGTGTCGAAGAGTTGTTGGTACAATTCTTTATATGTCATGGGAATGGGATCGAAGTCCGCCTTTTGCCTTTCATTCCTTGGTTTTTTCTTAGTTTGGTTAGAAGTATCGAATGGTACAACTGTAGTGGTTTCTGAACTTGAGATCGTAACACCTTTGTTGGCCTTGTAGGTGTTGACATTGTTGATCTCACGCTCTTTGTTTTTCATGGGAGGCTTTTTACTAAAGTTCCCTCCCTTAATTTTTCCTTATTTTATAGCTAGCTCGATCATCTCACCAGCCATAATCAGATCTGAGAAACTTCCCGATATGATCACCACCAGGTGTCTGAAGTAAGGTGCCTTCAGGTTTTGTATAAAAAGCTTTCTAGTTTCCTTTTCATCCAAGGGTGGATGAACTTGCATAGCTAAATCCCTCCATCGCTGTGCGTATTGTCGAAAACTTTCGTTATGCTTTTTCTTCAGGCTTTGTAGCGTAACCCAGTTGGTCTCATGTTATTAATATGTTTGTATTGCTCCAAGAAAGACTTGGCTAAGTCTTTCCATGACTAAGGACTCCTGGCTTCTCGTGATGGAATCCAGGGTACTCTGATTATTTTGGGATATCTTATCTTCAAGTTCTTTCTGCAATTTTTCCATGTTCTCCTCAATTGTCTCGATTCTGGCTTCATTTTTCTCTTTTTTGTTCGAGTGTTGTGTGAATGATGTATGTCTTGAGCTTGTGGAGGTAAGCTTGGTGTTTGCTCTTTCTTAGTCATGTTCTGTTAGTTAATATGAATGTAAAAACATAGAAAAATATAAAAATAAACATGAAATATAAAATGCAAAGAATGCAATGCATGATGTATGTAATTTAGAGGCATTGATCCAGAAAAGTGTTCATTATTATAAATAATCCTTATTTAGAAAAAAATTTTTATCTTTTAAGAGACATAAAAACAATCAAAGGTACATCCGGACTAAATCCTCTAGACCCTGAACATCTTCTACTAGGTTGACAAGTCTTCTGCCTTCATCTGTCACTGGTTGAATGCCTTGTCGAACCACTCCAGCTTCCCTTGCTAGGCCGTGTAGATGACGGGCTTCCTTCTGTACTTGATCTAGGAAATCACGGATGACTGCGTCTCTAGCCTTCACCCTTTACTGAGCTTTCTCCTAACGGAAACGCCACTGTAAACCTCCGTCAAAGGGAACTATCTAGAGCTCGCTCGCTTGCTTCTTAACCCATCCACAACAGTTTCCAACTCAGCTATGGTTTTTCCATCTTGATCATGTTGTTTCTCCGTATTAACCACCTGGATTCTCAAGCGCTTGTTCTGATATTGACTGTCTACTAAGCGCCTTTGAGCAGTCTTAAGTTGTTCATTTAGAGCTCTCTCATCAGACCCCTCAAACTTCTTTTTCAGGCTATAAGCTTTGTCTTTCCAGTACTCAGAAGTTCTTTTCAAATTGGAGTTATCCTGGACTTTATCTCGATACCCCTTTCTCAAGTCTTCGAGCTCGAAACATACTTTTTTTGTTCTTTCTCCAGTTTGTCTGCTCGATCTTTCTGAGTGTCGGCGTCTAACTTCCACTGATAGCGTTCATCTTCAAGTTCCCTTACCTTTTGCTTCAGCTCATTATTCACAGCTTCAAACTCTGTCTTTGCTATCTTAAGTTCAGAAGGGACGGGTCTGAGATGTTCCTCCATGGTCCGGGTGTCCTCAGTCTGGCACTGGGATGTTCATTTTTCCTTAATCTTGCCACTCCAAATAATCCAGAGTAAGCATGTCTTTGGCAGCCACGATAACTATCTGAAACATTTTCTTCCATGACTTGGCTACCTCTTTGATCATCTTCTTATAATTATCACCATGGTACACAAAATCTAATGCAGATAATCTGTATGTGGTCGAGACAAACTGACGTTCCCCATACTGTCGAAGTGCTAGCAGTAGAGAATATCTAACTCCACCCCATAGTCCAATTAGAGTCATAGTGTCGGAATCCTCACACCGGAAAATAATGTCACTGTAGAACAACCAGGGGGCTCTCTAGGCAATATCCCGATCTTGAAGGTGAGTGAAGACTTTCATCCACTTTTCCTTTGAAGCACCTTCATGCCATTTCATAGTGATGAACTCTCTCAAAGGTGAAAAAGTGGTGTTGAATCGGCGGTAGGCAACCCCATTAGTCTTCTAAAAGTGGCTATGAATCCAGACTTGAAGGAGCTGAGCACACCCAATGAACCTTTCTCCGCCAGTTCTTCTGCAATGGTTGAGAGATCGAAAGGTTTTGGCTAAGATGGCCGGTGCTAGGTTGACTCGCCTCAGAAGTTGTTCAAATAGTTCCACCAGGGTTGCGTCGATGCACCCCAAAGTCTTCGGAAAGATAATCAAATCGTACGAACCCAGTACAAAAAGGTCTATAGTCTTTCATTCATCATGGTGGTTTTTCATTAGTTGCTTGATGTCAGCCTAAGGAATTCCTTCCCCGGTACCTCTGCACTGAGTCCGATCAGTTACCCACTTCTCTTCTACTCCTACGACTTTGGCCAACCCATTTTTAAAGGGCTGACTTTTGATATGCTTGATATAGGCTTGCTCCAGTCTGATGTTTTCGCATTGTAGCAATTCAGTATATTCTTCAATCGTGGGCACTATGTCTTCCCGATTAAAGGTAAAGCAGTTGTACCCCAGATTCCAGAATTGAATCAAGGCTCTGATCAAGGGCTCGTCTATCTTGACATGGAGTAGGAGTGCGATATCACCATACCGCTAGTTGAACTTCTGCTTTCGATCACCCTTCCAACTGTCCCAAATACTCTGTAACTCTTGGACATCGTTCTGCTTCAGGCTGACAGAGGCATAACTGACCAGTTCTGACACATAGCTTCCCTGAAGATTATCTCTCTTCTCTTTTTGAGTCTTCTCAAACCATAGTCGTACCACAGCATTTTTTTCTCTTGTAATACAAAACCTTTGTCCATTAATTCAAATTATTTGGATGTAACAAACTCTTTTTAGGGATCAATAGCCTCTTTTATGATGCAAATGCTAAAAAAACAACCACGAAAGTAAAAAGTTAGTAAAAATAAGAATAATAATAAAAATAAAGAGGAAAATAAGAAAAAAAAGGTTAATTGCATGGTTAGGGTAAAAATGTCCTAGGATTTGAAATGGGGTTTTAGGATAAGCTCTTTTTCTCCATGGTCTCCCGGTTTAGGTTCTAAAAAATGGTACCCGAGTTCTCCCTGCCGGTGCCCCCTTGGGCCTGCCAGACCCTTAGTCCTAAGCCCATTACAAGCTTGTGTGGACTAACTTAAACTCGAGAGGAAACATTCCCTTATGCCCATACGGAGAATAAATTCACACAAAAATATAAGGTATATGAATCCCGAAGGTTACTTGCTAGGCCCATACGGAGAATAAATTCTCACGAGAGCGTCGCTTTCACCCTCACTTAAAAAAGAGTTTGCAGCTCAGGTTTAGAGCCTTAGAGGAAAAATCTTTAAAAGCTGAAATCATTAAAAAAAATTACTTGAAAATGTAATCAAAAGTAAACAATAAGGATCGAAATGTTACCTTAAAATATAAACTTACCCTTTTCATTAAAAAGACAACTGGAAATTACCTTAGCCTGACTGACTTACCTGTCCCCAGCGGAGTCGCCAAGCTGTAGGAACCGTCTTTCGGTTGGGCCCGGAATTGGGCTTCAACTTAGGAAAATGGATTAGGAGTCGCCCCCGATCATTTATTTTAAGAATAAAACGAGTTCATCGGATACTTTATTTCTTACCTGATCTGTGTCTTACCAAAGATATGTTGGATTCAGGAGTCGGTTACAGTCAAGGAAGGGTTAGCACCCTTGAACTGCCCTTTAGATACTATGTAATTTTCAGTCGTCTTAAATTAAGAGAATTAAAAGTTTAAATTTAAAGGTAAAATTTGATCCGGACTACTTACATTTGATTGATTGAAAACATGTCCTTAAATAGCCGAGAAACGTGTTAGATACAAGAATGTTATAAAAGCAAATAAAATAAAAACCAATGAAATCAAGAAAAATAAAAAGGGTAAAGAAACAATAAAATAAAGATAAACAGTGAATAAAATAAACAAAATCACAATGAAGAAAGCGTAATAAAAAATAAGGAAAATAAATAAATAAAATAAAAAGGAAGAAAAAATAAAGACAAGAAAAACAAAATAAATAAACAAAATATAGGTAAATAATAGTAAATAATAATATATATACACGAAATAATGATATAAAAATGGTAATATACATAAATAAATATAATATACATAAAGATAATGCAACAATAAGTATAATGTATATATATATATATATAATAACGATAAAAAAGGGTAATATATATAGATAATAGAATGAAATATTAAAAAAGTAGTAATAATAAATAAATAAAAGGAAAAATAGAAAGGAAAAATAAATAAATATATATATTAAATAAATAAATATGTATATATAGTAAAATATAATATAAAAATGAGAAAAATAAAAAAATGAATTAAACTGCACATGGATTAAATTGAAAGAACCATAAACTGGAGATCAAATTTCAAAGCAATATTAAGGTGTAAATTCAATTTGGGGGTCAAAATAACTCTTTAAAAGAAATGAGGGACCAAAAGGATAGTTTACCTTATTTTCTTCAAAAACACACGGGTTACACATGTTATTGATCGGGTCAGTCGGTCCAAACGGGTTGCTATATATGCCAACAAATGTTTTAAAATTTTCATTTCTCTTCTTCTTCAAGCCAAACACCTCTCCCCCATTTCTAAATCCTCTCATATGTTCTTCCATATGAAGAACACGATGACATGCCCAGAATCCGGCCATCGTATGCCACCTCACCGGCTGCCGTTGACCGGCGCCGACCACCGTCATCGGCGGCGAAAAAAATTTATTTCTATTATTTTTTTAAAATCTCAAAAACTCTTTTTGTTCCTACTTTAAAAATCAAAAAATATTTCTTTCGAAATTTCGAAAACGAGCATGCAAAGATGATGAAGCCAGTAAGGTAACAAATTTTTACCTCTTTATTTCTTTTGAAAACGTTACAAAAGCTTCCGAGTGATTCGGTTGATTCTTGCTTGTATTTTGTGCCTAGTATTCACGTGAAAAATTCTATGTGTTTGTTTTCTAGTTACATGGGATTTATAGCAACGAAATAGACTATTTTTGGTTCTGAATCTTCAGTGTTTCACTTGGACTAAAACACTTGTTGTTTGGTGGTTGTTTTGCTTGCGCCGAATGCTTCGGAGATGGAGGCGTGCTGCGCGAAACGGTCGGAGGGAGATGCGTGAGTGGAGAGGGTCCTCGGGGAGCTTGTTGTGGCTCTGGTGAGGCTTGGAACTAGGGTTTCAAAAACCTAGTTTACATCAGTTCGGGTCACGGGTTTGGACCGGTTCGGGGCTCCAAGCGGCTTGGGTTCCTGCTGGGTTGCACATGTTGGGCTAGTAGTGTTTGTAAACGCGCCTGGGCCACATTTTATTTGTTCCTGGGCCTGCAAAATTTAAACAAATATAAATATGTGTGTAATAAAATATATTATATAATATAATTTATAATGTAAATATATTATAATATTAAAGTACGGAATTTGGTGTCTTCATTCTCTGATATTTGTTATGATCATTTTAGGTATCATTTAATTTTTCTCATTATCTTCTATTATTATATCAATTTAGATTTTTTTAAGTTACTTTAAAAGTTATAAAATTTAACGTATAATATCATTTTTTAAGGTTTATTATCTTTTTTGAATATTAGGGTTTGAGCCATCAGTATGAAAATTAAAAAATAAAAAAAATATTTTTCCCGAAAAGATGAACAATATTTTTAAATTAACTTATCACGCCATAATCGTCAACGAAAATTAAAGTATTAAAAGTTTAAAATTTTCAATGAATTTGATCGATTTTGCAAGAATTAGTAGAAAATCAATTGTAAAGAAAAAAAAGAAGAAAAATATATATATTTTAATACTAATTTTATCACGAACAATGAGTCACGATGCGCAACAATCAAACAATGACAGTAATCCAAGTTCAAGTTTTTTTTAAAAAAAAATAAAAAATAAAATAGAACCAACCAAATTGTTATACTGTTAATGATTAAATGATCTAATTATTACTACTTTTTAAATAAGATTAGAATTTACTAACATAATATTAGATTATTTTATTTTTATATGGATTTCAGACTGCTGTATCAATGAAAATAGAAAGTTGAGTTTAACTTATTTTTCAAGTAAATATATTCTCATTTTTTACAGTTAATTTTATCTATCTATTCTTACTCATCTAAAAGTCTTAAATCTATGTAAAATTAAAATGTTGTATGCTATACAATTGGATCTTATACTGTATATATATATACATATCATTACTTATATATGTGTTTGAGTGAAACTATAAATCAAAACCGTAATGAAAGTGCGTTTTGCATGAAATTAATGCATGTGTGCACATATGTATCATGTTCACGCATTATACAAAACATATTACATAAGAACATAGCATCCACACAAAGCAACACAATACGTTAATTTTACATAAGTATAGCAAAATATAATGCGAAAAGTTGATTAAAACACAAAAATTAATGGCGTATTGTCAGAGAAAATTCAAAGTTATGTCTATTATAAAGATAAAAAAGCATTTAGAACCAATATATATATATATAAACCCTTGAGGAAACTAATCAGTATTATGATCCTCACCTGCATGACTTTGATCATCATTTTGTGTTTGACTGAGACCTGCAACATTTCATTCATGAGAAATTTTTTCATGGAAGAACAACTACACATCATGAGATCTTTTGAGTTCAATAATGTGAAATGATTTATTATCTCACCTGTAGTCGTTGTACCATACGAAGGATACGTCGGGAAAAACGACGTTGCACCAAAAAATAGCTGCGGCGAGGCGGAATGTGCCGACGGTAACGGTGGACAGGCATTGCCATTGAAGTAATTTTCTGGTTGGTGATGGAATCCGTGGCTTCCAAACTGAAACGACGACAGAGATAGATTTGAACAAGGCTCCCAATGGTAGTTATTGTAAGTGTTTGAAGGCATGGAATTGGATGTCCCATTTTTGAACAATCCAGGTAAGGCTGGACCATGATTGGTTAATGGGAAAATTTGATTTTCTTGCTCTTTGATCCATTTTCCCTTGGTATCTGCAATATTTTACCTTTCAACCTGCACGTTTTTCTCTTCAAATTCCATGCATTGCTGATCTTTTTCGTCATCTTCCCCTCCACAATCTTTCATGAACATCGAATTTGGATCCCAAAAAGGAGCAACAGAGATGATTGGGATGGATTGTTGGCCATCAATGGCGGATGAAACTGAAGTGGTGGGAGCTTGTCTCAATATCATCTTTGGTTGCTTCAAGCAACCAATCCACAACTTTGCTAGGCTGGTTAAGGCCTAGCCGATCTTGCAGATCATATAATTGAATCGCCGCCGACACCGAAAGCCTAATCCGACGGTCCCTTAATCCCCTTATAGTACAAACTTTGCTATGCCGATCTTTACCGACGAAAGAACGCAACACTCGGACTATCCTCGGATTCCAAAACCCCGACCACTGCCTCAAACTCGATAGCACCTTCGAGAACTTGCTTCAGTCACCGCCGTTGATCTCTCCTTCTTGCTTTGCTTGAAAACAACCCTTTTCTCTTGAACTTGAAATCATCCTCTCATCATCATTCCAAACTCATATATATTGTATGTATTAAACTGAAACAAGGAATGAATTAGCCTGTAATTACACACAAAACAACTTCAAGATTCAAATAATTAAGGGCATGAAAATACAGTTGTTCATGAGAATTCAAGGATGTTTCAAGAAATTAGGTTATAATTCTCAAAGCATACATACATACATATATACATGCATATACATGCATACATGAAATACAGCTTGTTGCAGAATAAACTTACATAAATTGACAGATAAAAATGTTGCAGAAGCTCAATGATCAAATACTGTGGAAGCTTCTTTCAGGTATTTCTCAGAGCTTGGAGTTGAAGGACTTAAAGCTTATTGAAACAATAAGAATAAAAACCTAGAAAAAAGAAATCACAGCCTCAGGAATGGAAAAAGATGCTGGAATTTTACTGTAAACACATGTTGCTTGGTAATGGAGAAAGGGAAAGGTAAGACGAATCTGCGTCCCACACTCGTCGTCGACACGTCGATATCGAATAGAATATAACAACAGGATTTAAGTCTCCATAAAACTGTTTCTTACCGCACACTGAACAATCACCAATTAATTATGCATCATTCAAGTTTTGAATAGCAAACAAAGTAGACGATTAACTTCATACATACATACATGCATACATATAGACATATATGGGGACCATTCAGTACATACTAGACAAAAAGAGAAGGCTTATGCTTTATTGGCAACTGCAAATAGCTTTATCATGCGATGCATGCTTAGCTTGCTAGATGAGTTGAAACTGAAAATAAATAAATACCAACATAAAAAAGAAGATGCCTAATCCTTTGAAATGAGGTAAGTTAGAGTTCATATTGGAAGGGGAATTTTTTTTTATCAGATAATGTATTTGGTTAGAGTAGAGATAAGTACATAGCTAGGGTTTGCATAGGAGGGACCAAACATAGCTAGGGTTCTTTAAAGCATCTACACGCTGAGTAGAATTCAAGGACCATTTTCATCTATGGCTGCACTGAGAGTCTGAGACTCTTACACCAGACAAGATGGACTTTTAATTATATTAACTTTACCTATTTATAAGGTTGTTATAATATTCCAATATATATATATACTAGGTCCTAGGGTGATGTACTTTGATTGCTAATACAAAGTACCCATTTTTCAAATATATATATATATATATATATATACTTCTTCACATTTCTCACCATTTAACTTCAGTTTTCAAATCATTCTTTCTTCATTACATATGTATGTATGTGTGTGTATACATATATATCTAAAAATCACTATATCAAACAATATTTATTGAATATGGATTTTTGGAAGATGCTCTGCAGATCAGGAAACCAGTGCGTGCATTATGCAACTTAGATGAATACACACACACATGATCAACATGAAACTCTAAGAAGAACTGTATGCATGCATGTATGCATGTGTATGTGTGTCCGTATATATATATATATATATATAGAAAATGGTGATCTTCTGCAGAACTATAATTGAAGCTCTAAAAGAATCAGTCATCAGTGTAAGCTTGCATTTTGCACTGTTCAAAAGCTGAACTCAACTTTATATCCGAATTGTATCGAAACAAGAAAAAAATTTAACACTTCGAGGAACCCTACGAAAAACTCAGATACATCCTCAGCTTTGCAGTAGCCAGTATATATATATATATATATGTATGTATGTACATGTATGTATGCATGTATGTTCACAAGGTTTCATTCAAATAGTTATAAAGTGGATTAATTAAAAGGTGAAATCAATGGCTCGTTGTTTCCTTTTTTATGCCATTAACAGTATTGGTGAAGAGAAGTGGGGGTAAAAACAATGAAACCCTAATAATTCCCTCTTTATTATGATTATCAGACTAAAATGGTCCCTGCTTCAGTCAGAGACACTGTTGTGTTTCAGACAGATTAATCTCCTCAAACCATCAATTGAGATCAGTGTTTGATCTCCATGATGCAATCGCTCCGATCAGTAAGGGTTAATTTGCACTCTACAATTTCTTATGTATTGAATCAAATTTTAATCAGTAATTAAGTTGAATTCTGGTAGTTAAAGATTACAAAGTGATAAAATTTATGTAGACAAAAATCTTGTGAAATAAGATTTCTTAGTGATTAAATATTTAGGTCTACAAATATAGGGTATGTGTTAACATTTAAAAAGAAAAAAAAAAGCCAACTGAACTTTTCTGCTGATTTTACAAGCTGAGTTAAAACAGTTAAGATTTGAGTTAATTTAAGATGATACGTGTAAATTGATGGTTAAAGTTACTTAAAAAAAGGTAAATAAATAAATGTTAGTGAGAACAGCGGATGTGAAGGAGGTAAAAAAGACACGGCGTTCGTGGTCCATATCTGCATTCACCATTGACCCAACTGCGGCAAACAATAACATCAATGTCACCTCTAATTTCTCTAACATCAATGTACCTTCTTTATGTTTTTCTTTTTGGATAAATGCAAATGTATTTATTCGAATTACAGCAAGGTGCTATCAAATGTACATCTCAACTAACACAGAACCCTTTACACTATAAACAACTATCTATCTATCTATACCACCCCACACAATAAATGAGAATTATGCTGTGGGACACCTAAAATAAAGTTAATAAACAGCGTGATCGATAAAAATGATCATGTTAAAAGGAGAGCACATAATATTATAATTTGGAATCGAAAAAATTATCGGTCATGAGTAACGTAACAAGTTGTACCTAAATGCTATAAAGAATAAGAAAATGAGTTATAAATGGAAAATGTTATGAATTATTAACATGTTAGGTTGTGTCTAAAATGTTACTAGAGTTTAAGCTAATGGGGCCTTAGACATTCCTACGATAAAAAATAATTTAAAAGTTGAAATGTTATGAATATATAAGAAATGTGGTTGCGCCCAAAGAATGTCATGGTTCACTGAGAAATAGGTTGCGATATGTAATGTTAATATATTTATTAGTAAATAGATTGCGCTAAATGTTACCAGAGTTTAAGTTGATGAGGCTTAGACAATCCCATGATAAGAAATAAGTTAATAGTTAAAACTGATATGTATATCTATAATAAATACGGTTGCGCCAAGAATATCATGATTCACTAAGAAAGTAGGTTGCTATGGAATACGAATATTTTTATTATAAAATGGGTTCACCTAAAATGTTACTAGAGTCTAAGCTAATAAGACTTAAATTTTCCCGATAACAAAAAAGTTAAAAGCTGAAAATGTTATGAATATCTATAATAAATACGGTTGCGTCTAATAATGTCATGGTAACTAAGAATGTAGTTACGATATGAAATATTAATATTTTTATTGATAAAATGAGTTGTGCCTAAACTGTTACCATAATTTAAGCTGATGGAGCCTTAGATTTTCCCACGATAACAAATAAGTTAAAAGCTTAAAATGTTATGAATATCTACAATAAATACGATTGGCCTAAGATTGTCATGGTTCACTAAGAAAGTAGGTTACGAATTGAAACATTAATATTTTTATTAATATATTGTGTTGTGTCTAAAATGTACTTTAGCTTGAACAAAAATATGTTAAAAGCTAAAATATTATGAATATATAATAAGTCCAATTACGCCAAGAATGTTATCGGTGAAGAAGTAGCGATATCTATTCAGAGTGAATCAAGATAAAAGAAAATGAAAACAATTCGAAATTTTAAATATCGACACTTTTAGATATTGAAAAAGTTGAAGATATACTTATGTGGTAATGATCGATACTTTTAAATATTGAAAAAAATTGATAAAAATATCAAATTTAAAAATTGATACTTATGCAATGATGATCGATACTTTTATATATTGAAAAATTGATGAAGAAGATTGATAGTTAAAATATCGATACATATTATGGTGTTTGATACTTTTCATTTATATTGATACTTATGCTATGATATTTGTGTAAAATTCGATACTTTTGCAGCCTTCTCGTTTTCCATTTCTTAAATTCGAAAGTATCGATACTTGTGGAAGAATATTAATACTTTTTGAATTTTTATAATAAAAATATGAACATTCCATACAACTAACTTTCTTAGTGAACCATAACATCCTTGAGCACAATTGGATTTTTTTATAGGTATTAATAATATTTTCAGTTTTTAACTTATTTTGTTATCGTGAGAATGTCTAAGTCCCATCAACTTAAAATCTGGTAACATTTTAGGTGCAACCAATTTTATAATATTTTAGATCACAACCTACTTTCTTAGTGAACCGTAACATTCTGGCGCAACCAGATTTCTTATAGACATTCATAACATTTTCAGCTTTTAACTTATTTGTTATCATGGAGATATCTAAGGCCTCATCATCTTAAATTCTGGTAACATTTTAGGGTATTCTAAAATGTTAATAATATTCAATTTACTGTTTATAACTTATTTCTTACTGTTTATAACATTCAGGTGCAACCTGTTATGTTACTACATTGATAACTTTTCCAGTTCGTATTATAACATTTTGTATTTCTCTTTTAACTTATAAGACAAGTTTTCTGATTACACCATTTCAAGTTATTTTAAAATATTTGCAACCCGATATATTACATATAAGTCAACATTTCCAATCATGCTAAATTAGTTTTAATTTTTTTAAAATTTTCATTTCACCGTTTTTAGCCTTATATTAGTCTATCTTTCCTTAGAATCCCCTCAATAAAAAGATTAAAATTAATAAGACTATTCCTTAATAGGTTTGTCTAATAATCTAAATCTGATAGCCTCCTTAATATTTCTCAGTAGCTCATGCCCCTGAACCTGCCTTTCTTGAAACACACGCGATTTTTCTCCCTCTGAACGAAATAGATGAAAGATTTCTATGTGAATTTTAAAACAAGCAATGACCTACTCTTTAGAACCCTCGTTGCCTAGAAGTGTTAGCTTTCAAGCCAAATACCTCATTCTACAACCCACAACCTCAAAATTGCAAGCCAAATGTCCCTGGAGAAAACACGACCAAAGAATATATGATCCTTGAATATATATCCCTCCCACACATACACACATCACATCCCCTACATCGCAAAGTATGCAGTTTATCTTTGGTAGGCATCCTATTTAAGACAATCATCCAAACAATCATGATTGTCTACGAATATGAAAGACATGTCAAATTAGCTTATGCCAATGCACATTTTCCCTTCTTACCCTAAAGGCATCCCCACCTTCCTTGATGACACTTAGGTCTATCACAAGATTAGTGAACCTTGAAGACATTAACTTGAGCAACCTCCTCCAAACTGCTATGATTGGAATGAGCTTGCATCTGCCAAAAATTATCTTTTGATAAAACGTAAGCATGAATCCAAACAACCCAAATAGGCCCCCTGTAAGATAGCCTAATAAGTAAACTAGGGCAACATTATTTCAAGTTTCATATCCTTGAGCCCTAACCCCCTTCAAGATTTAGGGCAACAAATAATTCTACAACTAACTCGAGCCCTTCTCGCTGTAATATCACAATTCTTCTAAAAAAAACTGGAACAAATATGCTTAATTATAAAACATGGCTATGATTGGAATGAGCTTGCATCTGCCAAAAATTATCTTTTGATAAAACGTAAGCATGAATCCAAACAACCCAAATAGGCCCCTGTAAGATAGCCTTAATAAGTAAAACTAGGCAAACATTATTTCAAGTTTTCATATCCTTGAGCCCTAACCCCCTTCAGATTTAGGGCAACAAATAATTCTACAACTAACTCGAGCCCTTCTCGCTGTAATATCACAATTCTTCTAAAAAAACTGGAACAAATATGCTTAATTATAAGAAGAACAATTTTAGGAATAACCAACTGCCTACTGCTATAATTTTGAATTCTAAAGATGACATCTTGATTCAACTGAACTTCCACCGCATAAGATAAGTTCTTCGCAGCCCGGGTCTAGAGCTTAACCTTAATCATATCTAACAGTGGTTTACAGTTAGCCATAGAAAACTTACTAGAGACTACAGAGACCTCAGGTATCGAACTAGTAACAACTCTAAATTCAGTATCTTTAATAATAGCTTTCAACTCATCATTAGAAACTCTTATAGTATATAGTTCACTTTTAGTAGGATTAGATTTAAGCCCCAAAAAGTCATAAAACTCCTACAACACCAGTCATATCCGCATTACAACATTATACTTGCCCTTGGAAAATATCAAAAGATCATCTGCAAAATAGAGGCGTGGGATCTTAACCTTATGACACCTAGGATGGTACTGTAGCGACTATGTACTGTCGCTTCATCCAATATTCGAGATAACATATTCAGGGTAAGAACAAACAAGTAAGGAGAGAAAGTTCTCCTACCTAACCCTTTTAGCACCTTGAAAATACCAAGGCACCCCACCATTTTAAGCTACTAAAAATCTAAGTGGGGTGACACAACTATGAATCTAGTCAATCGTGACTTGGGAAACCTCCAAAACCTCTAAAATATCAAACAAAAATCTCAATTGACATAATCAAATGCCTTATGAATATTAATCTCCAAAGTACATTTATAAAAGAAATAAACCTATTATAAACCTAATGGACAAAAATCACAATGAACAACCACGTGAAGTTCCACAAGCTCAGCACAGAGCTCATTATTCCTTATTTGAATATCAACATTATACCTCAATCTCAAACTCAAATTCAAAATTTAAAATCTTTTCAGCTTGGCACCCCTTCTCACGCACCCTTCTAGAGATATCACCATACATAGATTGATTAAACTGCTTTAAAGGTTGTTTCAACCTTTTAAGCTCACGAAATTAAATATTAATTGGACCACTCCCCCTACAAGTTACCTCCAGGAATCTTTAAAAAATTGAGGTTTTGGACTTAAGTGAGCCCACAAATAAAAAGCGGTGTATGAAGTTCGTTTATCCAATGAGTGAATTATATTTAGAACAATGACCATTGATCTTAAATTGAATCAATTGTGTGATTCATGTGTATCTTGATACAAAGGTAATGGTGTATATGTGAGTGTTATTCCAGTAGTGGATGTGATGAACTAAAGCACGCATGTAATATGATTTGTGTTTGCATTTTGAGTATATTATGTGTACATCATGGCATGACATATTCATATGATCATTGAGGTAAGAACAAGTGAGATTTGCATGGCATTTATGAGTCTTCTCCTTTAGCATTGATATGTGCATCACTTAGGAATGTTTATTCATTCACTAAGCTCCTAGCTCACACTCGTTGTTAACATTTTGTAGAGATGATTGATGTTTTGGGAGAAAGGAGTGAACATCCGGTGTTGATCAAATAACGCTTGATTTACTAAAGTGTATGCGACTTATTTTGTAATTCGAGGTAATATGGAATCCTATATTGGGGTTAGATTGGATATTGAGTTGTTGAGTATGTTTGAGTTCATAATGTAACTTTTGGTTACTTAGAATCTTTAAATAAATGCATGATGTTGTTCTTAAATTTGTTGTATACAAGTGTTCATAAAGCTTAGGTTGCCTTAAATGCTCAGATGTTGATATGGCATAAATGAGTGTTTGGTATGCTTAGACAAGTGGAACATGTGTACATAATGTGTACCACTAAGTGTAACTTTAGCATCCCAAAACAATGACAGTGACCAAATTGTAAGAATTTAAAGTTTAATGGTTTAATTAGAATAACTTGAAAAGTTGAAGGATTTATTTTGGAAATTTTGTTTAGGAATTGATATCAAAGTTGGATGATTGGAAGGGTGTTATGGTCTTTTCAAAGGAAAGATTTTTATTCCCTTTTTAAGTGATATAAAACACGTGAGAAATGTGAGAAGCCTATCTAGAGCCTTATTCAGCTTTCTTCTTCCTCTCCATCGTGGGTTCTTCTTGCATAAGGTCAGTATACTTTATATGGATTAATTCTTTCATTTTAAGGTTGGTTTTGATTCTTTGAGCATTAAGAAAGCTTAAAGAGAATTAGAAACTAAAAGATGGAGAAGTTAGGAGAGATTAAGTAAAACGAGTTTTTTGAGTGAATTGTTTAAAAAGAAAGAGTAAATGGATCTTGAAGTTGAATTTGACTTTTCATGAGTTGAAATAAGAGATTTAAAGTATTAGAAATGAATTTGGAAGATGTTGATAAATTGGTAAGATTTTTAGTTCCAAGTGTTCAATGAGATATTAAATTTTTGGATGCGTTAATGTGATATAAGATAGTTTGAGTAAGTATATATTAGTTCAAGGAATTGAGAGAAGTTAGTAGAGTGGAAGTTAAGTAAGTTTTGGAAAATTTTTGGGTAAAATAAGTAAGTTCTGGGCATGGGGTATCAATATTGTTCATCCACTACCGATACTTGAAAGCTAAAGGAGTATAAGTTAAGCTTAGGGTATCAATACTGAATGAACAATATCGATACAATATGATACAATCCGATGAGATCTTTAGGAAGTATTGATACCTAAAGAACGGTATCGATGCCTAGGGGGTATCAATAGGTATCGATACCATAAGAGGGTAGTATCGGTACTATAATATGAGTACCAATACTATCATGCTTGAAATTCCAAATTGAGTGGTTCTTTCAGCTTACGTTATATTGATTGGTTATAAACAATTCAAACTCCGATATTTATATTAGTCGTATATTCGTATAGATATCGATCGAAGACAAGTTCAAGACGGTTCGAAGCTACAAGAATGTGCAAGAGTCATAAGTGTTTGTATTGACTAGTGAGGCTCAGGTGAGTTCTTAATATTAAGTGTATGATATTCTATGGAATAAGACTTGTGATGAGTTTATTTCCATATTAAGGTACATGAATGAATACAAGCATATACTTGATATGATTTATGTGTATGTCATTGTATGTTACATGTGATACTATGTGTGTTCCATGAGCTAGGTGAATGTATGTCAGAGTGATCTGTTATGTTAAATGATATAATGGAACTTTGATGATGATGTGAACCTGGAATATAAGTTATATGATTATGAGTTATGTAAACAACAATGACTTATGAATATGAAATAAGCTATGTGGTATAAATATAAAGGATTATATGGAAATGTAAAATAAGTCAGGTAATGAGGATTTAGGTATCTGTATGTCTATGAGAAGAGATAAGAACAAAATGTAAACCATGTAATAGGAATTTCGTAGCTATATGTTATTGACTTAAGTACTTATGTGAATAATTGACATGTAAACATGAACCCTATGAAATGTTTTAAGTTAAAGGAACTATATGACATATATTATATTGTATGATAATGATTTAGGTGAAAAATGATAACAAGGTATAAATTATATGAATTAGATCCATGTGAATTAATATAATGAACTTATGTGATTAAATGAAGACTGAGATAAGTTAAGTAGCATGGATATATGATAATAAAATGATAATTGGATATAAGCTAGGAAATACTGGCATAAGTTAATATACTAACATTTAATATTGATTGTATGCTAATTATATAGGAAACTATATAAGAATACATGTTTAAGTAACAAAATATGAGAACTTGAGCTAAGTGAAGATATGAAACTAGTATAAAATTTATATGATATAAATGATTATGGAAATATAGAAAATAAGATATATTGTATTGATATACGGATTATATTAAAATATGTATAAGAGTACTTGCTTAAATTATATGGGTTGAAAGGTGATCATAAAAGAATATAGAATAAGTTATCTAATTTTAGTTATGTGATTTCATGTATATATAAACATCTCGGTAGCATTATATGTTATGTGATATGTGTTATAAGACAATGATCTAAGTGCCCACATGAAAATGTTACATGAACCATATGATATATGTTATGAGATATGACCCCATGTGACTACATGTGAAATGATATAAGTTTTGTGATTATTTGTGTGACTATATGATGTGATAAGAATAAATGATAATGCCCATGTTATATAATATGAGAGGTAGGGGCATAGTTGGTATTCCAAAAATCGAGGGTTATATGTGGTCATTCGGGACAAATATGTGGTCTTTCGGGACAAATATGTGGTCCTCCGGGACAAATATAGGTCATTCAAGACAAATTCTATGTGCCCTTAGTTGGATTTTACACGAGCTGTGGTGACAGCATATGTGCACAACCTCAATGTACTCACATATCTTTAGTTCTCACAAGTGTACCATGGGCAAATAAAAGACATAACATAAGAAGCCTTGCGTGATATTATGTGTTTTGTTGTGTAAAATGTATGATATGATGTGTATAAACATTAAGTACAAGATTAAATGATAAGATGAATTAAGGATAATAATATTGATAAATATAAGGTGAATGATTGTTCTAATGAGATATGTGTAGGTATGTATTTGTTACATGAAATAGTACATGCTTTTGTATGATATTATGATATGAAATGAGGTTAATTATGTTAATGACGATATGGGTATGTATACACTGATTATATGAAAATTCTATGGTTGTGTGTGATATTATATTATGAAGTGTTCATGCATTGTTAAGTATTTAGATTTCCCATTATATGGTTATATGCCTCACTAAGTCATCGACTTAGTGTGTGAATGTTTCACACGTAGGTTTCAAGATGATTAAGGAACAAAGAGGGTTAAGACAGGTCAGGTTCTCCTTTTCGAATATCAGATCAGAAAAGAATATGGAATAATATTTATTTTGTTATAATGAAGTGGTTGGCATGTAAATAAAGATTTGAACAATATTTGCTCTAATTGGTTTTGTAAACAAAATTGTATTATTATAATTAATGTAATTTATTCAATTTTGTTTTCAATATAAACTGAAATTTTAATTGTTTTGTAAAAGTAAATGTTTTGAAAAGTCAACGTGACACATCAGATTCATATTCGAGTCGGGTACGAGTTCGGATTCATATCCGGGTCGGGTATGGGTTGGGGGTGTTATATTTAATGGTATCAGAGCTAAGGTTTAGCCGATTCTAGGCCTAAACAAAAGTCAAATGAGCTTTTAAATGTATACATGCCAACACAAAGTGAAAAAAAATTCTTATCTGATAGTGTAAGGAGTATGATGTATGCTAATAGAGTTGGATTTTTAAGGTATATCAGATGATGCTTTTGAAAGTTTTGATGTAAAAGAGAGGTTCTAGACCTAATGATGGTTGTAATTCACCTTCCCTGGACAGGCAGGATGAAGAGTGAACACCTTAGGAAGTGTCTTTACAAGAGTCCGAATAACGTTATAGGGCCTCTATTGCTCTAAACTAGAGTAATTTCTTTGTTACGTTGGCAAATTAGAGTATAGTGCATAAATATTATCATGAGAATGTTAAAGATTAAGTGATGTTGTTATTGTTTTTGGAAGAATTCAAGGATGAGTATATCGGTGATCAGTTTATAAGACAAACGAAGTTAGAATATTTGAGTTCGAACTAATGGAATTACAATGTGTATGAGCAAGAGTGTGGGTTTGATAAGTTGAGTAAATTGTTGTTAAATTATTCTGATTTGATGAGGACTTGCACTTTAGACTGAAAGAGTTAGTGCTGATTAATAAGGTTATGTGATGGTAAATGTATAGAGTTAAAAGATTTGAAGAAAATATCAGATTGAGTTAATCAAGTATGGTGTGGATTTGAGTATAGTGGTGTATCTTGACCATGATGTGATGTAGTTAAAGAGATAAGGATTTGTATATTTGAAGAAAGTTACAGATGTAGTAGAAAAGTTTGAGATGATAAACATAATATGTGTATTGTAATTTGAATAAGGATTTTACAAGAATTAGGTAGGTAGAGTTGACTATCAAAGTTCGAAAGAAGTGATAAAGATTGGTAATTAGAGAAAGTATAAGTGTTATGAAAATAGTATGTGAATAAGAAATTAAAGATACGACCTATGTTACAAGGAGATCTTGATATTTTTTAAAGAATAAATAGATAAGAAAAGTAAGATGGAGTTTAAAGGATCAAGTATGACAAGGTTATTAAGGTGGTAAAATTTTAAATTCTTAGTGAAAAGAGAAAGAGTTGTTATAAATTATGTATCGGAATTTCGTTGGAGACTAAATTTGGATTTGTATGAGGAAATGGATTAGGTTAGTACCCTTTATTATAAAAAAGATGAATATTCTTTGGAAAATATGTAAGGTTATGAAAAGATTATGTGTATCATAATTCAGATAAGAATTGAAGAATGAATAAAGGTTGATTTATGTTGCAAGGCAATTAGAGATTGATGAATGAATCAATTGACTCATGATCTTAAGTGATAAGAATTGAGGTTACTGTCGACGTGATAAGTGACATGATATGGATGTATATAGGAAAAAGGTAGTTGAAGAATTGAAGGAATGAAATACAAGTTTATTAGCGGTAACGCGAAAGATTATATTGAGGAGACAATATGAAAAATTAGAAGATATATGTAGACAGTGTTCTTACCGATTTGTGCAGTGAAAATTCGAGGACCAATTTTCTTAAGGGGAGATTTGTAACATCCCCAAAACAAGGGCAGTGACCAAATTATAAGAATTTAAAGTTTAGTGGTTTATAGAATAACTTGAAAAGTTGAAGTATTTATTTTGGAAATTTTGTTTAGGAATTGATATCAAAGTTGGATGATAGGAAGGGTATTATGGTCTTTTCAAAGGAAATATTTTTATCTTCCCACTTTAAGTGATATAAAACACATGAGAAATGAGAGAAGCTTATCCAGAGCCTTCTTCATCTTTTTTCTTCCTTTCCACTGTGGGTTCTTCTTGCATAAGGTGAGTATGCTTTCTATAGATTAATTCTTTTATTTTAAGATTGGTTTTGGTTTTTTGAGTATTAAGAAATCTTAAGGAAGCTTAAAGAGAATTAGAAACTAAAAGATGGACAAGTTAGGAGAGATTAAGTAAAACGAGTTTTTGAGTGAATTGTTGAAAAAGAAAGAGTAAATGGATTTTGAAGTTGAATTTGACTTGTCATGAGTTGAAATAAGAATTTAAAGTATTAGAAATGAATTTGGAACAAGTTGATAAATTGGTAAGATTTTTAGTTCCAAGTGTTCTAATGAGATATTGAATGGTTGGATGTGTTAATGTGATATAAGATAGTTTGAGTAAGTATATTTGAGTTCAAGGAATTGAGAGAAGTTAGTAGAGTGGAAGTTAAGTAAGTTTTGGAAAATTTTCAGGTAAAATAAGTAAGTTATGGGCATAGGGTATCGGTACTGTTCATCCAGTATCGATACTTCAAAGCTAAATGAGTATAAGTTAAGCTTAGGGTATCGATACTGAAGGAACATTATCGATACCATATAATACAATCCGATAAGAACTTTAGGAAGTATCGATACCTAAAGAATGGTATCGGTATTGGTTCAAGGGGTATCAATACAAATTGTATAGTATCGATACCATTATCAAGTTATAATTATAGAATGTTGAAATGGAATCGGTGCCTAGGGGGTATCGATACCATAAGAGGGTAGTATCGATACTATAGTATGAGTACCGATACTATCAAGCTTGAAATGCCAAATTGAGTGGTTCTTTCAACTTAAGTTATATTGATTGGTTATAAGTAATTTGAACTCCGATATTCATATAAGTCCTATATTCATGTAGATATCCATCGAAGACAAGTTCAAGACGGTTCGAAGCTACAAGAATGTGCAAGAGTCATAAGTGTTTGTATTGACTAGTGATGCTCAGGTGAGTGCTTAATATTAAGTGTATGATATTCTATGGAATAAGACTTGCGATGAGTCTATTTCCATATTAAGGTACATGAATCCATGAATACAAGCATACACGTGATATGATTTTTATGTGTCATATGTCATTGTATGTGTTACATGTGATACTATGTGTGTTCCATGAGCTAGGTGAATGTATGTCAGAGTGATATGTTATGTTAAATGATATAATGGAACTTTGATGATGATGTGAACCTGGAATATAAGTTATATGATTATGGGTTATGTAAACAACAATGACTTATGAATATGATATAAGCTATGTGGTATAAATATAATGGATTATATGGAAATGTAATAGTTAGGTAATGAGGATTTATGTATCTATATGTCTATGAGAAGAGATAAGAACAAAATGTTAACCATGTAATATGAATTTCGTAGCTATGTGTTAATGATTTAGGTACTTATGTGAATAATTGGCATGTAAACATGAACCTTATGAAATGTTTTAAGTTAAAGGAACTATATGACATATATTATATTGTATGATAATGATTTAGGTGAAAAATGATAACAAGGTATAAGTTATATGAATTAGATCTATGTGAATTAATATAATAGACTTATGTGATTAAATGAAGATTGAGATAAGTTAAAAAGTATGGATATATGATAATAAAATGATAATTGGATATAAGATAGGAAATATTGGCATAAGTTAATATACCAACATGTATATTGATGTATGCTAATTATATAGGAAACTATATAAGAATACATGTTTAGGTAACAAAATATGAGAAGTTGAGCTAAGTGAAGATATGGAACTAGTATAAACTTTATATGATATAGATGATTATGGAAATCTACAAAATAAGCTATATTGTATTAATATATGGATTATATTAAAATATGTATAAGATTACCTGCTTAAATTATATGGGTTGAAAGGTGATCATAAAATAATAAGTTATCTGATTTTAGTTATGTGATTACATGTATGCATTATACATCTCGCTAGAATTATATGTTATGTGATATGAAGTTATGTGATATGTGTTATAAGATAATGATCTAAGTGCCCACATGAAAATGTTACATGAACCATGTGATATATGTTATGAGATATGACCCATGTGACTACATTTTAAATCATATAAGTTATGTGATGATTTGTGTGACTATATGAATATGTGATAAGAATAAATGATAATGACATTGTTATGTAATATGAGAGCTAGGGGTATAGTTGGCATGACAAGAGTCGAGGGTTCTATGTGGTCCTTCTGGACAAATATGTAGTCATTTGGGATAAATATATGGTCCTCCAGGATAAATATATGGTCTTTTGGGACAAATTCTATGTACCCCTAGTGAGATTTTATACGAGCTATAGTGACAGCATATGTGCACAACCTCATGTATTCACATATCTTTAGTTCTCACAAGTGTACCATGGGAAAATAAAAGACATAACATAAGAAGCCTTGTGTGATATTATGTGTTTTGTTGTGTGAAATGTATGATATGATGTGTATAAATATTAAGTACCAGATTAAATAATAAGATGAATTAAGGATAATAATATTAATAATTATAAGAAGGTGAATGGTTGTTCTAATGAGATATGTGTAGGTATGTATTTGTTACATGAAATAGTACAGGTTTTTGTATGATATTATGATATGAAACGAGGTTAATTATGATAATGACGAGATATGGGTATGTATACACTTGATTATATGAAAATTCTATGGTTGTGTGTGATATTATATTATAAAGTGTTCATGCATTGTTAAGTATTTAGAGTTCCCATTATATGGTTATATGTCTCACTAAGTCATCGAATTAGTGTGTGAATGTTTCACATGTAGGTTTCGAGAAGATTAAGGAGCAAAGAGGGTTAAGGCAGGTCAGCTTCTCCTTTCCGAAGATCAGATTTGAAAGAATATTGAATAGTATTTATTTGTTATAATGAAGTGTTTGGCATGTAAATAAGATTGAACAAGATTTGCTCTATTTGGTTTTGTAAACAAAATTGTATTATTGTAATTAATGTAATTTATTCAAAAAAATTTTAATATAAACTGAAATTTTAATTGTTTTGTAAAAGTAAATGTTTTGAAAAGTCAATGTGACACATCGGATTCGTATTCGGGTCGGGTACGAGTTTGGATTCGTATCCGGGTCGGATACGGGTTGGGGTGTTACAGTAACACTATAATCTGATACGATTACTTAAATGCATAATGTCTATGAATAATACATGCTCTCTAAAATACAAACTCGAGATGTACTTGAATTCCTCTTATTTAGAACGCTGCAATACGATTGACTCCTTGAATGCTTCATCTAAGGACCTGAGAACCTAAAACACAATTCGAACACTGAGCTCACTAGCCTAATGCCACACTAACAACAAAATCATACTAAATGTGTTAAAATGATCATGCTATTGGACACAATAAAATAAGTGATTATGTTTGTATACTCACGCTACTCTAGGGTAGACATCATGGTACGACTGAGGGATTACTGTACCTCAGAGCTCATACATTACTTTAGTCTATACAGGATGAAGACATAGAAACACTACATCAAATACGTCACCCAACTAACCCACCCTTGCAAGTGTTGAGTCCTGTGCCATAATTAGTCCAAATACCTGCGCATACCTAAGGATATCTAGACTATCTTCTTTGTAACTATCGTCATCACTATAGTAACTATGGTATCCTTGTTGTTACACGAGTGTCAAACAAGACCATATTTATGTCATCCTTATTGTAATTACTCATTATTGAGTGTTCTTGCTTGAAATCTAATTTGTGGTCATTAAAGCGTTCTTGGGTTCCTCAATTATCGTTCTAAAATCTTTTGGGTTGCTTACAAAATAAATGTATGTCGGTATAAGTACTCACCCTTAAGTATTGGTACTGTTGGGTTGAAAATAGGCTTAAACAAAATGATGGTAATGATACTGCTAAACCAGTATCAATACTCCCGAGATAAGGTATCGATACTCACTAGGGTATCGATACCAAATTTGGTTTCGATGTTTTAAAAAACATAATTGGGTATCTATACTCCTATGGAGAGTATTGGTATGGGTCTATACTCGTTATTACCAGTACAAAAATTTTCTTTGATGTTTGATAAAATTTCTTCGGTATCGATTACCCTGAGAGTATCGATACCAAACCTTTAGTATCGATACCCTTTGAAGGGGTATCGATACTTCCTTCCCAAAGCCCTTTTTTTAATGGGTGAAGAAAATATTGGTAATGTTCTTCCAGTACAAATACTCGAGCCCAGAAATGCCTTATTAGGCAGAATTTGGCTCTCTAAACTACTCCAAAATCCTATGAGGTTCTTAAGTGTTCTTAAAGTTTATGTGAATGATTAAAGGTCATAATCAAATATGAGAATCTATCATGAAAGCTTATTCATGCTCAACAATTATATTTCCTAGCTAGATGCATCCTATGACTCACAATTGATATAAGGAAATTGTAAATGTTTTACCTTGATTTCTAATTGCAGACAGCTTCTCCAAGGTCACCCAATGTGTAACTTATCATTCCTTTTAGCCTGGATCTTTCTCCCACTTCTTTCACTAATTAAAACAAGGTAATGAGTTAATAACTCATATAGGGGCTTGGATTGAAGTTAGAAACTTCTTAACACTTCAATATGCTAAAAATGGGTTGGAACATTGGATTTATAAACCCCCACTAAAACCACCTTTTGTTTCCTATGGCCAAACTTTGATTTAATAGCTTAAAAGAAAGTTTTGAAGATGGAGACTTCAATCTTACCGTGGAAACTTTAAACTAAGCTTAGAAGGCTACAAGTTTCAACATTTGGATATCTTTGGAGAGGAAGAGATATGAAGAAGGAAGAAGAAGATAAGAAGAGTGTGGTGAAAAAGAGATAAAACAAACGTAAGATCATCTCCAATTAAGGGGATTAAGCTTTTATTTCAACGATGGTCTAATTGCACTTTTAGTCCTTCCACTTTGTCGCTAAGATTAAAAAACTCTTTTTAGTCATGTGGGCCAAGGTTAAGACCAAACCTAACAAATCTTGGACTAAGGCTTCCTTATAATGGGTTTATTTAAATTCATATTGGGTTAGCCCCAGGAAACTTAACCCAAAATTTGGGGTGTTACACTATAGGTTCCATGGAATAATCTAAAATGAAAAATAAATGACTAGATGACTTGTGTTAATTGACTATTTTTGAAATATTGAATTGTAATGCTAAATTCATAGATCTTACGTTAAAATGTTACATGTATATTTTGGTAGTTCTAGTGATCCAAGTGTGTAAGCATGCTCATAGACATTAGGATCGATTGCATGAAATTTGGTGGTTTGCTCTATATATTCATATGTATTTTATGCATTTTTCATAAAAAGGATCGATGTCTTGACTAAAAGGAATGATCCTTTAGTCAAAGGATCGATCCCTTGTTCAACTTTGCATACTGGAATGCAAAGGATCAATCCCCATGAAAAGGGATCGATCCCTTCGTTGTGTCTTGATGAAAATGTTAAAATTTGATTCATTAAAGGTCCTAAGTGTTTCTAAGTCTTAGATTGATAGTAGTATGTTTATATGAGTTCAGAATGGTCTCAAAAATGAATTGATGATTATTACTTGATCTTTAATCGGAATTTGATAAAACTTCTTTTCCACACTTAATATATGAATTACATAAATGGGATTCCAATTGCATGTTTGATGTTCGTATGTAACTTTTGTATTATTTACATTTGGCCCTATAAATACATGTTAATTAGGTCCATTAAAGATATCCGATTGATTTGGAAAATTGTATGTGTTTAATGAGTGTTAATAATGATATTGATGTACTCGATTTTGTTTTAATGTTAAATCGATTTTGACATGTGAAATGACTAATTAACCCCTATTTTATATAATTTTGTTTTTTCGTAATGCATGATTATTATTTTAAAGTCCGATTTTTTATTATTCTCTTATGATGCATTACGTGTTGAATGTTTAACTTAATTTTTCCTCTTAGTATGCATGTTTAGGGTTTGTTTATTCAATTCGCTCCGAAATCTAGTGTGCACTCAAAATGCTCGAGTCATTCTACGATTTCGAGTATAGGGTTTACAAGCCTCTACAACCCTACCATCAATAGACAAAGCAACCAAAATGGACTAGACATCCATCACAGATTTACTCTTAAACAGCGTCAAGCTCCATATATTAGGCATTAGACGAGATAACCTTAAGGCCTATACCCCATCCCTAATAGAATTACCGCCAGTCAGTGATCCCTGATCATAACCTCAACAGAGCGGCCTTTTGAACCCATACTTTCTAAGAAACCTTTTTCAAAGGCAAGACTTATCAGTATGACGAAGTGTGCCACAATGAATACTTGAAGGGGCATCCAAGGAACCTCACTGCAATAGAAATGAGAGATCCATCGCTAAGCTGAACGGGAATGAACTTAGGGATAATTAAATTAGACTGCGCCTCAACACTGACATCTCATACGTAACTCTACTTAGATGCAGTAGCATATCCATATAAAAGGGACTCAATGCGATCACAATGTAACAGGTATTCCTCGTGAAAAGCTCCAACAGGTCCTGCCTAAATGGATCCAAACATGTAATGAAGCTACGTTAAACTCCAAATTTAAATATTAGACTTTCACTTACAAATGATCATCAGCTTGTTATGAAAATGTCAGAGACCTTACCTAAACCCAATCCATCGTAACTGGAATAAAATTGAACTAAGAAAGTATCAGACCTTGCGATTCCACTCAATAACAGATTTATTTCCTTAAAGATCAACTGTCAAACTTTAAAGGTATTCAATATAGAGACTTAAAAATTGTACCACCACAGAGTTCCTCCATAACTAATACCAGGTTTTAAATTGCGTTTGCGGTCATGTTTTTGTTGCGTCGCGTTTATTACGGTTGCGGATATAAACGGATTGTCATTGTGGTTATGCGAGTATCGCGGTTGTGAATTTTTTTAAATGTCGCAAAACTTAACCTAAAATGACTAAAATAAATATAATTAAAATAAAATTGTTAAAATTTAAATTGCAAAATTTAGATTATAGAAATTAAGACTAAATTAAATAAAAAATTAAAGTTTACATTTTAAACTAGGAATTAAATTAAAATTCTAAAAGTGAGGGATCTCAAATTAAATATCTTTAAAATTATATTTTAAAAATTATTAAAATAAATAAATCTCCCCTTCCCCGACCTTTATTCCTCCCTTTCCCGATCTTCTGGTTCTGCCTCCCCTTTCCTCCTCCCTTCCTCCTTCCCCCATCATTGTCTGGAAAAAAAAATTGCACCACGGTTGAATAATGGTTGTTGCGTCCGTTATCGGCGCAATCGTCCGTTTCTCGTTAAATTGCGGCCACAATCGACCGAGATGTGTGAATCCGTGACCCACCGTAAAAACCATGAGAATCGGTTTCGGACGGTGGTACGACCACAATATCACGACCGCTATCACGTTTTCGAAACGCTATTTGACACCCTACTAATACCTTTATAAAATACTATCAGCGAAGGAATCACTCGAACCTCCCTCCCTTGCCTGGACGACAAGAATTGAAGAGATTATTCTTTCGTTGCAAACAACAACCACTTCCAATCTATTATCGAATCTCTCGACTCCCCAAACCATCTCCTGAACCATAATCAAACCCAAAAGAATAATCAATTGGTAGAATCACTGAAAAATGAAGAATCAAAAGAACATGCAATAAAATCACAAGTAATCCCCAAAACGTAATTTTAGAGAATTGTTATATTAAATGATGTGTTTTTAAGATAAATCTATTACAAATTTCTTTATTTGAGCATAATTATTATTGACAAGGATATATTTGATACACTTAAAACGAGATTCTTCTGAAAGATAAATCTTGACGGTGGAAAACCATGTCTAGCAAATAATCTTGTTGGAAAAAAAGTAATTTTTCCTTGTAAATTTACTTATCGGATAAGAGAAATTTATAATGTTTTATATTAAATGATGTGTTTTTAAGATAAATCTATTACAAATTTTCTTTATTTGAGCATAATTATTATTTGACAAGGATATATTTGATACACTTAAACGAGATTCTTCTGAAAGATAAATCTTGACGGTGGAAAACCATGTCTAGCAAATAATCTTGTTGGAAAAAAGTAATTTTTCCTTGTAAAATTTACTTATCGGAAGTAAGAAATTTATAAAAAGATTCTTGTTGGAAAAGAAATAGTTGATGATCCTCAATAATTAACCAAAGAAATCTAATTAAAGAAGACTTGTGTCCAAGTCTTACAAAGAATACACTTTGTCTATTTGAAGTTTGCCCTGTCTAGCTTCGGCTATAAATTCTATTGTATTGTTTGAAAAATGATTTCTTATTTTTCAAAAATTAGTTTATTAAAAGAAACAGTATAAGCGTGCTACTGAGATTTCTAGGGATTTTATTATATTATTTGAGAAATATGTTTATTTTTGTTCACAAATCAATTTATTTGAGAAATTTTGTAACTGTGATGGGTGTGAAGAGTTCATAAAATTGTATAAGAGGATTTGCCCCCAAAAATTCTTCAACTCATGCATAAAGAATACCTTTTATCTAGCTTGATATTAAATCTTTTCACACATAAAATTATCAAAATTAAATGATGAGATGAATTTACAATAATTTAAGATATTAGGGTGTTTGTTTCACTGAAAACAGTTTACAGAAAATGAAATATGTAAAATGTTTTACAGAAATGTAAATCATTTTCTAGAAAACATTTTCCAGTGTTTGGATAGTACATTGTAAAATGTTTTACATTGTTTGGGTAATTTTCCTGAAAATTGTTTTCAGAATCTGATTTTAATGAAGAAGCTGTACATATTGAATATGTTTTTTATTATTATTTTTTAAAGGTTCATTTTATATATAATATTTTATAAAAATATCTATTTTAGATAATATTAATAATTGATTAAAATATATTATAAAAGTTTATAAATCCTAAGAATGTTTAATTATAATACACCAAATTAAAACAACAATAGTACATAACATTGTACTAATAATAATATTGTCAAAATATATAATTAAAGGGTTTATCACATTAAAACAACATAATATCCAACCGTAATAATACATAGTCTAATTCAATTAGTGCTACAACACATCAATCCAACACATTAGAGCTAAAATATTGTCTAAGCCATAAATAATACACCACATTTAAATTTCACATCTTAATCTTGGGTAAACTTCTGAACCCAAATTTTCCTATGCTTAGTTTTTTTAGCCAAGAAAGCTTTGGCCTCAAGCTCATTCTTGGCTAGAAAATCGAAGACCTCACAAAGAAAGTCGTCACCAAATCATTCTTTCTCCATTGGCATAACTTCTTCGTAAAGATATGGTGTCCTATCCTTGGTAAATTTTTTGAGTTCTTTAGCAATCTCACCAAGTTTCTCACCTACAAACTGATTATATCATCCTCAACGTTTTCTTGGACTATTCCTTTTACGTTTTGATGTACCAGATGAAGATACGTTGTTTTTTCCTCATCGACATGTTGAGTGTCAAAATTTAACGACATTGATCCTTCATTAACATCATCCAATATCGACAAAAGTTCTAGCAAAACTCCTTGTTTTCATATCTTGACTGACAACAAGAGCCATCTCATATGAATCAACTTTTTTGTTCAAAAATTGACCATATTTCGGGTGTTCCTGTTAAATATTATACACAAATAGAATAACAAGTAAAATTTAACTTTTAAGTAAAAATAGTATATAGAAATTATTGTCACTATAGCGTCATATTTCACGCCGTCACAAGTTATCATTTTCATGTTGTCATCCCATTGTAATTCACTTTCTTCACGAATTGTACATATAGTTTTCTATGTGTTTTTTACAGTCCTCAAATGGTTTTCCACGTGTTTAGCGTCACATTGGACTCCAAATTTTTCAAAATAATTGTTGTAACTCGCTTTATAGAAATTGATTTGAAGGTATTAGATGGCTTATTACCTTTTTGCGCCTCCTCTGCAAGTTTTTCGAGGAAATGACATTCCATTGGTTTTGTCCACCTAAAATTTTTTGATGTGCTCTTTGCTAATAATCATATAAATAGAAAGCAATTAGACGATGGACCGCAAAATTCTAAAACTTACAATAATAATGATTAATTTCAACATAACTGGAAACATAACATTATATTTCATAGTACAACAAACTTAAAACATAAAATTTATAATACCAACAACCTAAAAATAAAATTTTCAAGGTCCATAAAATTTAACTTCAATGTTATACAAACTTAAAATAGTAGGAAGTTCAATTTCCAACAAACTAAAAACAACAATATCCAGTATACGTAAAATGCAAATACTCAAAAAAAATTCAACTAATAAATTACATATTTCTATTTATATAATCACTCCACATAGCTTCTGCAATTTCATCTCTTTTAGTAGCCCATTCTCTAGCTTCTTCTGTCTCTTCTCGCTGTGTAAGCGTTGATGTTATCGAATAAGGCTCAGGTTCCTCATACAATCCTTCATTAATTATATCATTAGGATCAACTCAAAATATGGTTATGAAAGATAGTACAAGTCAATACTACGTCTATTTGTGTTTGAAAATCCCAAAATGATTCAGAATCTAACACACAAAAATGTTTCTTTAAAATTCCAAACACTCACTCAATAGTTGTTCGCAATGATGAATGATGAAGATTAAAAAGTTCCTTTGCATTTTCTGGACGATGATTACTTAACTCTTTTAAATGATATCAAACACCACAATATGGAGAGATAATTCCATTTCGGATGCCATATCCAGCATCAGCAAGATAATATTTACCTACAATTTAACAAAATGTTATTATTACTTAATATATTATGAGTTGAAATTAATTAATTTATATATTAAAGTAATTATTACCTTATGGAATACTAAATCCTCTTGGGCGTGTAAGTGCATCAGTTAAAATACGAGAATCATGCGCACTGCCTTCCCAACAAGCTAGGACATACGAAAATTTTAGATCAAACTTAATAGTATCTAATACATTCTGTGTCGCTCCCCCTTTACGACTACAAAACTTCCTTCAATGTTAGGGGGAACAATGCACAAATATGAGTTCTATCTAATGCTCCCACACAATCTTTAAAATATGGGCAAAACCTTGAATTGTTTATTATTTCAGGAGGAGTTGACTCATCGGGTAACCTAATAGCTAATTTATATAGCTTCAGAATAACCCTTAGCACAATCCTAAAGTAACGGTGAATTATCTCAATTGATCTATAATATCTTGATCCAATCACTTGAAATCTTACATTATGACTAATTATATGTAAAAATATGATAACTTGTTGCTTGACATTCACCGATCTTATCGATACAATTCACCTGTATATAAAATATTATTGATGTAATTTTATCTTTCATCGTCTCGATTCACATGACATTGACGACTTATTTGCTTTCTAGATTTTATTCTGTGAATTCAAATAGCTCCAAAAGCCAATGCTGGAGCAACAACTCCCACTATTGTTTTTTAAATATAATTATGTTACATCTACAAAGAAATGATCGTAATAATTTATGAATACTTGAACTATAAAATAAATACTAATCAGTAAATTATTCACAATCTACATTCATTGTAACATCCAAATCATCGAGTCAGTGACCAAAATGTAAGATAAAGAATGAGGTAAAAGTAGGAGATAAGTTTTTGGTAAAATTTCGAAATGGAAATGGTAATTCTAGGAATAGAGTATCGATACTCAAAGAACAATATTGATACTTCAAGGCCAAAATAGTTGAATTCGAAGAGTAGTATCGATACTGGTTGAGGTTATACCGATACTGAATTGGTAGTATCGATACAAAGAGTATGGTACCGATACCAAGAGTATGGTATAGATACCATTTCCATTGAATAAATTTCATAGAATGCCAAAATGGTATCGGTACCGAAGGGGGTATCGATACCATAGAAAGGAAGTAATGGCACTCTATTAGGAGTACCGATACTATTGAGCATGAAATGAAGTGTTTCCCTATTAATGTGTGTTCCATGACAATGAAGTAAGCCCTTAGACAAAATCAAAAGTTGCTAGCTAAGGGATCATGAAGTTTATGTGGATAAGAATGTGTCTTGTTCTATGTAAAATCTAAACTTTATGTGGATTGAATGGAATTAGTTTAGAATTAGATAAGTGACTTGAATAGTCACTTATGTGAATGTGTCAATATAGGGGAGATTACAACTTCTTCATCTATATGCAAGACATAAGGAAGGAGAAATGTTGCTTATAAATATGTTTCATTGCTCTATAGTTTGGTTGTGTCAACAAGCACCATTACATGCCAGCAGGTTCTTGATGGGAAGTAGAACTGAGAGGGGTGCCATTGATATTTCCCTAATATCTACACAACCAAGTGAGGGCTCCATGGGTGCTAATTTTGATGATGAAAGGTGTAATTATGAGTTGATGAGAACAAAACAACCACTAATACAATTGAAATGATTAATGTAAGTGGAACTAAGGATGTGTAGCACAATTAGTACAAGTTTATAAGTACGGATATTTAACATAGGTTGTATACCATTAGACACCTACATCTATGATTATAACATCTAACATACAATCCATGGAATCTGTAACCAGCAACAAAGAGTATAATTTGGTTGAACTACCGATGTATTCCCAAAATTATAGCAGATAAAATTATGTGGTATAAAAATTAGATCTCGATTTGGGGAAATAATGTGTTTAATTTAATAATGTAAAAAAATTAGCTGACCTTATTCCCATATGTAATGGGGTAAGGGAGGTAAGATAGTAAGCTGCCCCCAACACCAAGTTGAGAGCAGCTTCTGTAGGAGACCTCCGAATTATAAAATGCCCTCCGTGAGACTCGATCCATGACCCGAAGGTTAAGAACCTTGTGCTCTACCAACTGAGCTGGATGTTCATTTCTGTTTATTTAATCATTTAGTGATGAGTATTTAACCTATAATAGCACTCTTCCATCCCATGAATTCCACCCCTTCTTTCACAAATTCTGAGTTTTTTGCTTGGGATGTTTAAGTCGAAAGTTTCAAGTTCAAATCACTTTCTTGTTCGATAGAAAACATATATCACATAGGTTGTTAATCACATTGACGAACTATTATTACCCTGTCAGACTAAATCCACACACAGCCGACTATAATCACACCCCTAATGAAACCAGCTCTAAGAAATCAAGTAAAATACAACAAAAGATAAATGAGGATTGAAAACCAGATAGACAATTAGGCATTAATTTGTTCAAAGAGGTGCCACTGGAGCTGCGAAACTAGATCGAACATGTAAATATTCATAGAATAACCAGATAAGTTTTGAGACAAAAAATTGAAGTATTCCCCTTAAGCAAAAGAAATCAAAATAATTAAACAATTTATTACCCTATAGAATTACAAGTTGATATTAAAAATTCATGGAAATGGGATTAGCTAAAGTACCCTAAACCCCAATAAATAAAATAAACCCAGAATTTCACGGAAACTATAAGGAAATCATAAATCGAAACAAAATCAGAAATCAAAGTGAAATAACGAAAATGAAAAGGGAGAAAAAGAAAAGACACATACCTGAAATGGTAAGAATTCAATTTTGTAGGTCAGAAGGAATCCAAATAGTCACCAGTGTGGAGCAAGGGATGGGAGAAATCAATTTTACATTGGAGCAAGGGACGGGAGAAATCAATTCATTATCTATGTGTGGAGCAAGGGTCACTTGGAAAAACTTACCCTTTTAGAAAAGATAAATCAAAATATTGTGCATTTACCTTAGTTTCCATTGGCCGTAAAAGATTTTCCATTTTCTAGGTGTTTTACACGAACTAAACACCTGAAAGCGGGGAAAACATTTTCCGTAAATTGTTTTCCCTATTCCAAACGGACCCTAAAATTATGGTTAAATTGATCAAACCAACTGAAAGTTATTTTAAAAGGAAATGATATATAGATATATATATTAAATAGTCTGGATAATTATAAGATAATATTTATACATATTATGTAAATACATTTGCTCAAACTTAAGACTTCTTAAAAAATAATACTCTTTTTAATCATTGAAATCATTTGATGTGTTTAAAATACGATAGATACTTATACGACTACACGATGTTAGAAGTTAAACCAAATTTTCATGTTAACAAGAAATGCATGGATATTGAAATGGCCATTTGGAAAATTGAAATGGAAACAAAAAGCTTGACTTGTGGTAACTTATGATCAAAGATTGTAGGTGGCAGCAAACAAAACAATAGCAAATTGAGACAAAATGAAAACATGGGAGCAACAAAGATTTTGCAACAAAGGAAAAGAGTTTTGGCAAGGCAAACAAGTTTGCTTGAATATAAAGATGTCCACGTGAAGGATTGAAAAGGCAGCAGCTAATACTTAATAATTAAGATAAGTAATGGCGGTTTACTAGTTATATATGTGTGTGTGTAATTTACAGTTTTAGAAGCATGTATAACGTGAGTGAGTAAACAAATATAGAGATGGTAAGTAAAACTTAGCAAAATTTTAAGAGTTTGTGTTTGTAAACTATTTGAAGCTAGTGTATTGATCATGTTTGTATTTGTGTATTTCGTATCAATAATATTATATGAATTATTAAATTGATCGAGTGCCCACCAACACTTCCAATAATTGGTATCGAGAACTTAGTTCGAATTTGGTTTGAGTTTAAACATGACCCAACCGTAAACCCTGAGGTTAACAAAGAAGAATTATGGTAATTGAAGCATTCAAATGAAGGTATTGTTTGGTTCCCAAAATTGTTGGAGTGTTGTCAAAGAAGGTTATGTGAGCCCGAAAATGCAGTAGCAGAAGAAGCTTTGACCAATGAAGAGAAACATGTGTTGAAGGAATCCCCTAAAAAGGACAAAAGGTTATTATTCTTTATTTTTAAAGGAGTAAAAGAATCTACATTTGAAAAAATTTAGACACGAAGACTGCAAAACAAGCGTGTGAGATTTCACAAAAATCTCTTCAAGGTACAAAAAAGTAAAAAAGAAGTACGTTTATAATCGCTTATAGCTGAATATGAAATGCTGAAAATGAAAAATACGGAAAGCATAGATGATTATGTTAGCCATGTGAAAGCGGTAGTAAATGAAATAAAGAGAAATTGAGAATCACTCGATGAAGTCAGAGTGATGGAAAAAAATATGCGGTCGATGATACGAAAATTGACTATGTGGTTGTGGCAATCAAAGAATCGAAAGACTTGTCACAGATTTTGATTGATGAACTTGTGGGTTCACCTCAAGCCCATGAAGCAAAATGAAGATATTGAAAATTTATAGCAATCCTTGCAAAGCAAGATGAATGTTAATAAAAGAGAAGCTAGCAATAGCTACATATGAGGTCATGGTGGTTATCATGACAAATTTAAAGGTGGATGAGAAACTCGTGGATGCGGTGTTCGTTTCTATGGCAACACTAAATCAAATGAAAATTACCAAACATCAAGTCATGGAAGAGGATTTAGAGACCGAGGCCAAGATCGATGTCGATATCAACAAGGAAATAAATCTCAGTTACAATGTTATAACTGCAATAAATATGATCACTTTAGTTACGAGTGTAGATTATCTCCGAATCAAGAATAAAGAAATCATATAATAACTGAATAAGAAAATATTGAAAAATCCCATGTTTTCCTAACTCATAAAGGTAAGATAGAATTCAAGAAAATATTTGGTATCTCGATAATTATGTCAGCAATCACATGTGTGGTCAAAAGGAGTTGTTTGTGAAGTTAGATGAAATAGTCCATGGTCAAGTAACATTTGGAGTCGACTTGAACATAGAATTCAAAGGCAAAGGCGAAGTTATGATAACACAAAAAATAGTGAAAAGAAATACATCCAAGATGTGTATGTACCAGCTTTGAAAAGTAACATCTCAACCTTGGTCAGCTTTTAGAAAAAGGATATGAAGTTCAGAGGAGGAATCACTCTCTCACCATCAAAAATAAAAAAGGAGAATTAGTTATCGAAGTTGACATGACTCAAAATCGTCTCTTTACCATCGACATCGAGTCAGAAGAAGTCAAAGTGCATGAAGACTTAATCTGTGGTTATGACATCTAAGATATGGCCAACTTGGTTTCTCAGGTCTAAAATTGTTATCGAAAGCAAGTATTTTGAAAGGACTGTCAGATATCAACCCTCTGGATCAACTATGTGAGGCTTGCATCAAAGGAAAACAACATAAACAAAGTTTCAAAGTTGGCAGATCCTGGCGAGCCTGAAAGTCATTGGAAATTGTGCTTGGTCCTTATGGCATTGTCTCACTTGGTGGTAACAAGTACTACTTAACTTTTATTGATGATTTTAATTGAAAATTTTGGATATATATCCTGAAAGAAAAGTCTGAAGCACTGAATAAATTGAAAGAATTCAAAGTAATGGTAAAAAAGAAAAGTGGTCAATATTTAAAGATACTTATATCTAATAGAGGAGGCGAGTATACATCAGATTTGTTTCAAGACTTCTACAAAGAGCATGGTATTATTCATCTGCTAATAGTTAGATACACGCCTCAACAAAATGGAGTTGCATAGAAAAAGAATCGAACAATCCTTAACATGGTGAGGAGTATGATAGAAGGTAATCATTTACCAAGAAATTTCTCGGTCGAAGCTATTCGATTTGCAGTGTACTTGCTGAATCGATGTCCAACAAAAGTGTGAAGTATATGACTCAAATGAAGCTTGGAGCGATCCGATACCAAGAGTAGGGCGTCTAAAAATTTCTAAGTGCATCGTATACACCCACATTCTTGAGCAAAAGAGAGAAGCTCGATGATAGAGGAGAAAAGTGTATTTTCATCAATTATAATGAAAGAAGTAAAGCCTACAACCTATATAACCCTCTCACGAAGAAAGTAATAATTTCAAGAGATGTCGAGTTCGATGAGGCAAAATACTGGAAATGGAGCAGAGAAGACAAGAAAGTTGGACTATTTTTAATGAAGATAAAGACTATGACGTTCTTATCGATCAAGATGAACAAAATGATTATTAAGGTTCTCGATAAATTTCAACTGTACCACCATCAACAAGCAGCAACAATGGTAGTAACGGATAAGAAAATCTTGAAGTACCTCCCACAGAAGTTCGAAGATCTATAAGGGAGAAAAGAATTTCATAAAGGTACAACGATTACGAATTAAATAATGTTTTACTTTTCAATCTTTTTGTAAAGAGCAATCTCATAATAAATGAAGAATCGATTGGAAATTACAAGCGGAGAAAAGCTTGGAAAGGAAAATTAGGTTTGAGGGGGATGTTAGAAGTTGAACCAAATTTTCATGTTAGCAATAAATGCATGGATATTGAAATGGCCATTTGGAAAATTGAAATGGAAACACAAAGCTTAACTCTTGGCAACATATGATCAAAGCTTGTAGCTGACAGCAAACAAAACAATAGCAAATTAAAGATAAAATGCAAATGTGGCAGCAACAAAGATTTTGCAGCAAAGGAAAAGAGTTTTGTCAAGGCAAGCAAAGTTTGCTCGGATATAAACATGTCCACATGAAGGATTGAAAAGGCAACAGTTATAATACTTAGTAATTAAGAGAAGTAATGTAGCTATATATGTGTGTAATTTGTAATTGAGAGTTTATGTTTGTAAACTAGTCGAAACTAGTGTAGTGATCGTGTTTGTATTTGTATGTTTCGTATCAAAATAGTATACAAGTTATTAAGTTGATTGAGTGTCCGTTTTCAACAATATCAAGCACATAAAATAAAAGTAGCTTTGAATTAATTGTCATATTAGTAGAAATATACATATCATTAATAGTTTAGTAGAATAGGACGGCTAGTTTGCGTGTAGTATTAGGTGCATGCTGTTGTTAGATGACATTGGGCAGTTCGATGCTTAATCTTTTTCGTTGAATAATTATAATTAAGGACCATTACATTTTGTTTAACCATCAATATATTTATTAATTGTATTATTGTAAAACTTGGACAATAAATATAAACATAGAAGACACCTAAAAATGGTTATAATTTACGGTTAGTCTTCATATTTTTTAAATTTTTAAATTTTGAGTTAAATTCTACTATTAATTCTTTTATTATATGTTAATCGTAAATCCAGTTCATGTAATTTAATTATATTATTTCTTTATTATCTAAATAAGATTAAATTTTAAATTTTAGAAAATATAAAAATTAAAATTGATCAAATTAAATTAATAATTTATACCTAATATAGTTAATAATTATATAATTTTAAATTTGGGGTTGGTTTTTCTTTTTCTTTTTTTTTGGATAATTTTAATTTTATTACCCAAGATGCAAAGTTTTGCTACATAAAATATCCCATCAGTGGGATAAAGAACAACTACTTATAACAGAAAGGATGGTCAACACCCCAACGATTACAAAGGTAATTATTGATACTATCTAATCTATTTATATTTCTTCCTCGTAATTGAATACCTACAATCTCCTAAATGGAACTCAGAATTTCTTCCTCACTTCTTTTGCTTCCTCGGTACAATCTTCTGCTTCTTTCCTCCCATATGGAATAGATTAAAGCGCACCAAGCAAGTTTCAAGATAGTTGTGAGGAAGGACTTACCTTTCCAATAACCACTGGCCCAGTCTAACATACTCACCCATGGTAAAGTAGGAGTGCTTAAGCCGAAGAGATTCAGAATAGCCTTCCATAAGGAAACTGCCATAGAGCATTCACTAAACAGGTGGTCCCTAGTCTCCGTAGCTTCATTGCAGATTATACACGAACCGTTGGTAACGATTCCCATTCTCAGTAGCCTCTCCCTAGTTGGGAGTCTATCCAGAATTGACATCCATGTAATCATGCTTTGTTTGGGGACGTGTAGAGGAAACCATATCAATTTGTGCCATGAGACTTTATCTCCTTTTACACGTAGTTCTTTCCAGAAGTCTTTTGTCTTCTTAGCTCCTGTATATAAAATAGGGATAACTGCCCTTAGTTTTAGTAAGCGCATGATACACCAACTAGAATTTGTTATATCTTCCACTGACAGAAAGTCTGCATCTTTAATAATGTAGCTTTGGATCCAAGCTACCCACAATGATCCCTCTCTCGCAAGGATGTTCCTGATAAGTTGTATCATACATGCATTGTTCCATGTTTTAATATCTTTTAATCCGAGTCCTCCTTCAGATTTCGGTAGCCATATTTTCTGCCAGCTAACTCTGGCTCCAATGGTTGCCTTATCAGTACCTTTCCAGAAAAATATAGAGCAAAGTTGTTCAATCTTATTAATAATAGTCTGAGGCGGAATTAACTGTCTGCACCAGTAGTTTGCAATACTGAAGAGGACAACTCTGATAAGTTCTAACCTGCCGGCGTAGCTCAAGTACTTTCCCATCCAGTGATGTAGATTTAATTTGATTTTTTTAATAAGAACCACACAGTCCTTTTCAGTGAGTTTTCTTGTGACTAAAGGAACCCCTAAGTATCTCACTGGCAAGATGCCATGTTTGAATCTCGTGGATTGTAAGATATGCTAGAGATTTCTGATAGTTATTCCAGCATAATAAAGTTCACATTTGGCTGTATTTAGTTTTAGACCAGACATTTCGTAGAATTGGTCCAAGACACTAATGACCCTACAAACATATTCAATATTTCCTTTACATAATATAAGTAAGTCATCAGAAAAAGAAAGGTGAGTGAGGTTGATATTCTTACATTTAGGATGGTAGCCGAACAAGCCTTTCGTAGCAGCCATGTTAAGGATTATATAGAGCACATTCATTGCAAGCACAAATAAGATAGGAGAAAGAGGGTCACCTTGTCTTATTCCCCTTGCACCCTTGAAGAAGCCAATCAAGATTCCATTGAAAGAGACTGAGTATCTTGATTCTGTAAAGCAGGTTTAAATCCAACCAATGAAAGTATTACGAAGTTGTAAAGCCTTAAGCATAGCAGAAATGAAACCCAGTGTAGAGTGTCAAAAGCCTTTTTCAAGTCAATTTTCAAGGCACATCTAGGAGAGATAACTTTCCTTCCATAACCTCTCATCAGTTCTTGAGCAATAAGGGTGTTATCAATAATATTTCTTCATTTTGCAAAAGCTGATTGATTGAGAGAAATTATCCCTAGAAGTAAGGTAGTCAACCTTTTGACTAGGATCTTTGTAATTGTCTTGTATATGACAGAGCATCAGGATATTGGCCAAAAATCTCTAACCTTGTTGGGATTAGGAAACTTTGGAACCAAGGAAATGGTAGCAGCATTGAAAGCTGAAAGGATGAAAGTCTCTTTGAAGAAGTATTTAATAGCATTTACTACGTCTTTTCCAACCACTGACTATGATTTTTTGAAAAGTAAAGGGTGAATCCATCAGGACCAGGTACTTTATCGTTTCCTTGGTTGAAAATTACTTCTTGGATCTCTTCATCAGTTACTTCCTTTACAAGGTTAGAAGAAACATTTAAAGGTAGATTAAATTTCAATAGATATTTCAAAAGATTATGCTCATAGTTTTTAACATCGGAATCAGCATCACCTAAAAGACTTGAGTAAAATTCAGTCACTTCATAAGTCATTTCATCAAAGTATTCAAGACTTCTACCTTGGTCATTGACAAGTATTCGGATGGTGTCCCTTTTGTTTTTACCTAAAATAATATAATGGAAGAATTTTGTGCATTTGTCTCCTTCTTTTAGTCATTTGACTTTGGCCATTTGTTTTAAGTACATGCCCTCTGCTTCTTCCAGAGATAAAAGCTCATTCTATAACATCAACTATTTTTCAATAGTGTCTTCTCCTCTTAGAGTAGAGAGTTGAAGTTGTTCAAGCTCGCTTCTCTTTCGACGCACACGAGCAGAGATATCACTATAACATTCTTTGTTTATGATCTTTAGACATGCTTTGAGACGTTTAAGCTTTTGGAAAATAACCTTCATCGGGTTTCCTTGAATTGGTGGTTTCCATGACTATCGAACTGCATTTAATAAATTAGGATGAAGTGTCAAGAAGTTGAAAATTTTGAAAGGTTTTGGTTGTTTAGCTTGAGCCTCTCTATTGATCCAAACCAGAGCCATACAATGATCAAATGCTCCAGGTGCAAGGAATTCCACAAATGAGTTATGGAAAGTATGTACCCATGTTGGATTGATTACCCTATCAAGCTTCTTTACAAGGAAAGATTGGTGTTGTTGCTCCAGGTGTATGAAGGACCAAAGAAAGGGTGGTCTTGAAGATATAGATCATGAGTGCCATCATGAAAGTCCTTTATGTTTGTGGTTAATAGTGGACCCGTAAGCTCGTAGTCTGAACTTTCCTTCGAATGCAGTAATGTTGTAGTCTCCTCCTAATATCTATGGTAATGAACCAAATCGAGTTTTTAATTCGCGTAGATGTTTCCATAGTTGTCTTCTATTTATACCATCATTGCTGGCGTAAATAGATGTAATGATCAGTGGGACACCCTTAAAAGAGCCGCTGATAGTAATGGACTGTGTTGTAGCTTGATAAAGAGAGATGTCTAAGCCTTTATTCCAAATAATCCATATCCTCCCATTTGAAGCAAATTCGTAATTTGAACAGGTATTTCATTCCGTAAATTTGAAATTGAAAATTTCTGCTGATTTCTCCAATTTGACACGGGTCTCGAGTAAACAGAGTATGTGGACTTAATTTTGAATAGCCCTTTACAGGACTTTTCTTTGTTTTAGAGGATTATTTAATTCTCTAATATTCTAGAAGCTAATTAACATAGAGAATAAGGGTCCATTGCACCCCCATTACCACGACATGTTGGACGTTTTTTGTCTATGTGAATTTGCTTTTTTGATTTGAGGTCATTAACCAAATCTGCTGCACCTAGAGATGCTGTGCGAATTTTCCTACCTTGATCTTCTATTATTGGAGGATTTTCGTCCACTCGATTAAGGACATCAAATCTTTTTTTGGATCCAGTGAAAGTTGCTTTTGATTTGTCCTTAGCTGGCCTTCCTCTGACACGTTTGGGAATTGAAGGATTAGTAGCAATTATTTCTTCGATTGAAATATTAGGTTCGGTGGTTGCCAGCTCTTCTTCAACTTTTGAATCATTGAATTTAGTTGGGTGGACGACGTATTTGGCTCCTTCCATTGATGAAGAAGAGTCCAAATTAGTTTGATTACACATTGCAACAGTAGCTTTCTGTTCGGTTTGTGTTTCCAGTCGGTCTGCTTCTTTCCCAATTTCCTTTTGCAGAATTTGATGTTCGTCTTTGACATTCGCAGAATGTAAACCCGATTCCTGCATTAATTCAATACCTCCAACTGTTCCGGGCACATGTAAGGTAGTTGAATTTTCTCCCTTTTTTCTCCTAACTTGCGAAGTTTCTGAGACAGTAATAAATTGTTCAAAGCATCCTTTCTCGTTATGTCCAAAGATTTTGTATTTTCTACAACGAGGGGTAACCAGGGTACTTCAACAGTAATTGATGTTGCTTTCCCATTGCTAAGGATAACATCCACAAACTTGGATTTCCACGTTCACCCAAATTTCAATGCCAATTTTTGTAAATTCAAGTCTTGATTTGGAGGCTGTAATTGAATCCATGGATAATGGAACTCCTATAGCACTTGCAATGTAACTTAAAAACAGCTCTTGAGAAAAGTTCTAGAGGTATATTATATAAATGAACCCATATTGAGATTCTTGATAGATCAAAATCGGGCCTTTTAAGATTTGGTTCACATTTTCTGAGAATCAAAGGTTTGTTCAGAATGTGCCAGGGACCGTTTTCTAGAACCTAATCTCTAGTTGATTCGGAATTGAAAGAAAAAATGTAGAGGTTGTTTCTAGCTAGACTAACTTTAACATGAGCTCCTTGCAGTGTCTTTTTCCAAAGATTGTCGACAATCCTTTGCATAGAAATTAAAGTTCAGGGCAGCTCCAAGAAATTGTCCAACCAAGGAAAGTTTTCATTCAGCAATACCAGCATCAAATACCCAGGAGGAGGTTGAACTGAAGGGATCCCTTCTCGGGATTTTAGGGGGAAATACTCTAGATGTTGCCTTGCTGAACACCCAAACAGTTTCCTCCAGTCCATTGAAGGGAGGAATAAACGCTATCAAGAAAGAAGATAGACAGGAGAGGAAATCGGAAGGGAAGTCAATTGAAATCACCGGAGAAACGTCGGAAATCTCAGTTTTCTCCCCTTGATGCTCATAAGAAATTGGATTCATCTTCAAGGTCTCTTCTTGGCTTCAATTTTTTTTTACAAAAAAGACACCATGTTAACAGTGAGTGTTCCTTCTTCTCGATGAAATCATATCCGACGATATAATGCTCTGTGTTCCAGGCGGAGGTTGGTGAAACACAGTAAGGCCATGGTTCCCTTCTCAGTCAAGATTAGCCATTTTGTCAGCCAGTTGATTCGCTCCCTTAGATGTATATGAAATCTTGGTGAGTCAATCCTTATTAAGGAGGTAGCAGATTATTCTAATTAAAGACGACACATGGAGTAGGGAAGGATTCCTGAGATATTGCATAGCTTCAAGGTTGTCGGTCACCACGTCAAGTCAATGGATGTTACAGTCCTGCGCAATTTGAAGACCATCAAAGATAGCCCAGAGCTCAACTTGGACAACTAAGCAACACCCAATATTCCTTGTGTAAACCCGTATCCAGGTTCTGTTGTCGTCTCGGATTGCTCCTCCACAAGCAGCTCTATAAGTCGATGGGTTTACAGCTCCATCAGTGTTGAGTTTGTAGAAACCAGGTCTCGGGCAGTTCCACGATGCATTCTTGTTTGTGGCCATGGACTTTGAACTTCTCATATGGTGACTGATTAGGGTGTGCATTTTCATATACGGGTAGTATCCGATTCGAAATTTCAGATATTCAAAATTTTTAGGTCAATAAAATTACGATCTATATTCGAATTTTCGGATATCTGGTCTGATTATAAACTTTAATTTAATAACAAATTTAAATTTAATATTTTTTTACTTTTATACAATGTATTTAATGCCTCCATTATACATTTATCAAAATATATTTAAATAATTTTAAAATATATATTTAATATCTCATTTATAGGCTTAAAAATAAATAATTTAAAATTAATACTTAATATTTTATAACTTCAAACAATATATTCTATGCCTCTACAATAAATATTTATCAAACATGTTTGAAAAATTCCAAAATAATTTTTAATGTAATTTTAGGGCTTGAAAACCAAATAATCTAAAATTAAAAAAATTAACTATCAAATATGCTTACAATAATATCTTTAATATTTTCAATTAACAACATTTAAGTAAGAAACATAATATAACCATTGTTGTGCGCAACAATTGCTAGTTTCAATAAAAAAAAACCATGTCAAACAAATAAACCAACAATTGAAATATAGAAGGGTTCTTTTCGGTTTAATTTGCAGTTTAAAGTTTAGATTGAATTTTGATTGGGAAATTCAATTATTTTAGGTCGGGGTATGTGACATTTCAGAATAGCAAAGGCCTAGGTAAAATTTTTAAAGGCCCACTTCTTTTCGGATTTTTAGATAATTCGAAATTAGAATTTACTTGATCCGTATTTGATGTGATTATTTGATTCTTTTTTAATATTTGATCCGAATTATCCGAAATTTAAAAAAACAGATCGGATTTTCAAATTTTTGGATCGGATTAACATATCAACGGATCGGATCGGATCTTTTTACACACCCATTGTAATTGGTTTTAAGCACACTAGCCCAAGCTTTGGCACACTAGATTGTAGCGATCGGACTCCAAATTCTCCCATTAAAGATAACGTCATTCCGGTTTTTCCAAATCCTCCAAATAAGGATGGTGCCAGTGCCAGTCCTCGCTTCCATGACCTGCATTGGATTTAAGGTTAGCGCATAGTCAAATAGAGAGGAAGAGAAGAAAGTCGAGATCCTCCTTGTAGGCAGTAGTTGAGTCAATATGACTTTCGCTTGATGGCAGTCCCTAAGAATGTGGATGATCGTTTCCTGCCAAATGCTATACATCGAACAGCTTGGGTCCGCCGTTAGCCCTCGCTGGTTACGTTCAGCGTTGGTCATGAGTCGCTGACGGAGAACCAACCAAAGAAAATGCCGAACGCGTAGGGGTCCATCAAAATCCCAGGCGAGGCTCCACTGGTTTTATCTTAGTTCAATTGATTCCACTCATGATACCGGTACAATAAAAGTCACCTAAAGTAGATACAATTTTTGAAATGTTATATTAAAAATTTAGAATATACAAAATTAAATCATCAATATAAAATATAAAATTACTTAAATTACATAAAATTTTAAAATTTTAAAATTTACAAAGGTGCGACTGTCCCTTAAGTCCACCTAATCCATCCTTATATTATATCATGTATTAAGGGTGTTTTATAAATATTTTGAAGCATGACTATTTGCTTCTAGATCTAACTTAATCCGATCTCAATTCCGATCCCGATCCCGATCCGAGCACGGGCACCTTTGAAGGGTGAGATGGATAGAAGAGGGTTCACATAGTAGCAGTGGATATAATCACAGAAAATGGAAATCCCTACTGAATAACAATATAGCTTTATTTATGCAAATTTGGTTATTTAAATGCCTAATTCAGCTTGATTTCTGCAAATTGGACACAAGATTTGATGCAGCAAAAGCTGCAGATCCACCAACAACACACGCAGCAGCCACCACAATCTGCGACATAATCTCCCACACGTTATCTTCAGGCACAAGGTAAACACATGAGGGACCTAAAAGCAATAAACCCAAGCTGAGTGTCAACAGTGCCCCTGGAGTTCCGGTGTCCGTCGCCGCCGACAGCACCCCGAGCTCTTCAGCCTTGGAAAGGAGTCCGAGCTTCTCTATTGATGATAGAGATAACCCAAACTTCTCGGCTGCCGATAGAAGCCCTGCTTTCTCTGCTTTGGTTAGCAGTTTCAGTTTCTCCACATTTTTTAGTAGCTTCACCGGTTCTGCCGCCACTGTGATGTTCCGGGGCCCCGACTCACCCAGCGGGAAAACACTCGAGCTCGAGCCCTGCATCAATTTTAGATATTCGGCAAAAATGCTAAGATAAGGTGGTCAAAAAAAACTTTTTCTATTACTTCATATCAGCCAATTTTTTTTTCCTTCAAACCTTTATCTAAGCATTTTTGCCGAGATATTAAGATACTACAAATATTAGAACAAGGGTTTAAGGTAATTTTTCATTTAATCAAACAGATTGAGAGCAAAAACATTAAACACGTAGAAACTCAAATCCAGCCTTGAAAAATGAAACAGAGAGGGATTGAATTGAAAAGAGGACTGACCTTCCTAGAACCAACGGTTTTAGCAACCGGAGGCGGTGGTTTTTGAGTAGCCATGGATTGAATGAGAACAGGTGAGAATGTTGCAGAATTTGGTGATGATTTAAACGACTTATGTGTTGTAATCCTTGAAGAAAACAGAAATGGGCTTGCATTTCTGCTGTAAACAGCTATGGATTCCATGTTTTGCAAATTTTCTTACGGCTATGGGTGGGAATTTTGGGTTGATTCTCGGAAAGAAGCTTGCCTGAAATGAATGGACAGACGGTAAGGAATAAGGATCGTGGATTGATTTTTAGTGGCTGAGTACCCGAGCGGCAGCCAATGATTGGTTTCCTTTCACACTGCATGGATTTTGTAAGGAAAACTAATGTTTGGGTAAGTGTTCGTTTTCGCTACTTGTGTTTGAGAAGTAACAAATCGGTAAATAATATTATCGTTTGTTACAAAATGGTCATTAACGTTATCGTTTGTTACAAAATGGTCATTAACGTTATCGTTTGTTACAAAATGGCCACTAAAGTTATTGTTTGTTATAAAATGACCACTAACGTTATCGTTTGTTACAAAATGGCCACTAAAGTTATCGTTTGTTACAAAATGATCAATCGACGTTAATAGCCGTTAACAAATCGTTACTACAGTAACAGAATACTAACGTGACACGTTCAACCAGTTGACTTAGCATGTTTGATTGACCGTTTGACTCTTCTTCTTCTTCTTCAATGTTTGCTCCTTGATTTCCAACGTTTTTGCAGCATGCTCGTAGTTTTAGTTTCTAGACTTCAAGAGTTACTTATGGAGGTGTAGATGGAACTTATTACACTTCTACGAAAAGCAGGAAGACGAGCAGCGATGGAGTGAGTAATTTTTTTCAATGAGTGCTCGATTATTATTCAAATGCTTACCGTATTCTATATCGGTGTTGGTCCTTTTAGGTGGTGATTGAGGAGAGAAAAGAAGCAGATACAACAACGGGTCAGGCAACACAGGATTTCTAGTAACTTTCTTCCATTGGTTTCTTGGGGAACAATTAATAAATAAGTCCAGGCTTAAAGAATGCAGTTATATATGTCCAATATCTGACTAAATTACTGCAACTTGGGGTGTGTTCTAAAAGGAGCTGATATTTTCATATTGCAATTTTATTTTATGAATTTGTGGAATTCGAAAAGGCTTGGAAAGGTAATTGTGAAGGTCATTTGGATGGTTGGAGTGATGGCTTTAGCAAGCCTGTAATGTTGGTACACATTTCCTTCAAAAAAAAATTATATATAGAAGGTTTTCATTTTAATGGATTTAGCAACCTTCATTATCATGCCATTTGACATCATTTCTTTCATTTTCTTTTTCTTTTTGAATATCCAAGACCTGGAAGTCATGAACAGATGGGGTTGGTAGTGAAGGACAGTTGGAGACATCTATATAGAGAGCATGGCAAAGACGGTGGAAACCAAGGAGCAAACACTGAAGAAGAAGAAGAAGAAGAAGAGTCAAACGGTCAGTCAAACATGCTGAGTCAGCTAGTTTAACGTGCCATATCAGCATTTTGTTACTGTAGTAACGATTTGTTAACGACGGTTAACGTCGAGTGATCATTTTGTAACAAACGATAACATTAGATTTGTGACTTTTCAACCATAAGTGGTGAAAACGAACACTTACCCAAATATTAGTGACCATTGGCATTTACCCATTTTGTAATTACATGTTATCAATTTTCTTGCATTTTTTTACCAGCAATATAGTGCTTTCACTTTTAATGGCTTATTTGTTTTGGTTTCAGTTTTGATGCGATTCGGGTTATGTCGTTTGGGTTGGGTACTGATGTAGTTTAGTAACTTCATAGCTTGTATCTATAATGGTATGCCTCGAAAAATGTTTCGGTGCTTAAAGATTTTTTCGTTAAAAATAAGTTTATAACGTTTTCTCGGTTATAATTTTAGGTCCTTATTGTTTATTTTTTAATTTTTTAATAATAAAAATATTATTTTTAAAAGATAAAAAAATCAACACCTAACCTTTGGACCTCTCTCTCCCTCCCTCCACGATCGTCGGCCATCATCGTCATCGTCATCGTCGAATGGTTGGATTTTGAGCGGAATTACACAGTGTTTCGAATGGTGGTGGCGGTGTAACTTATGGACGTCGGGATCGGCCGAAATCGACAAAAGATGGAGGCCGTGATTTAAAATTCGACGAACCTTTGAAAACTTCTCCACGACAAACAGTGATAGCTTACGACGTAAGGCTAACGGGTGTTTGATCGGGGGTCGACATCGGTGCTGATGAAGGTGAGGGTAACAGTCACGGCCGGCCGACTGATTGGTGGTAGAAGGGGGAAAAGGGAAAGGGAGAAGGTGAAGGAAGCACGAGTGAGGGGGATGTTTTTTTAATAAAAAATATTTTTATTTTTTATTTTTTAAAATAAATTCATAAATAACCTGAACGTGATTAATGTTTGGACACCTAAAAATATAACATTTGAAATATTAGACACTTAATTTTAACAAAAAAATTCTTTAGGCACCAAAATATTTTTCGATGCATAATTTGAACACTTATTTTTGTATTTAGCCTTTGGTTTTTAGCTTATTAATAAAAGTTTTTTTTAGTACTCTTTTCTCTTTCCGTTGTTCAGATTAAATAACGACTCAATTGAGATATGAGAAGATTTTTAATAAGACATTAATTATATTCCAAAAGAAAATAATAGTATAAGAGTATGCAATTTAAATTCATATGTTAATCTTATATTTTATGATGATTATTTTTTTTATTTTATACTTTAAAAAATATTAAATTAAAAGATATTGTTATTTCAAGAGAATTTGGGTTTGAGCATTACGCCGATAGGTTTTTGAGCATTCATTATTAAATGATTGAGAATTGTTTTGAACATATATACATTAGAATCATCCAACTAATAAAAACTTAAAATAACATATATCACATATATGAATTAAACCGAATAATAACAAAACAAAAAAGAATTGATTTTGGTGTTTTATAGTTTTCATTGTTGGTTAACCGTAAGGGGTGTACATGAACATAAAATTTGGTTAATTATTCGTATAACGTTCATTTATATTCATTTGTTAAGTTAAATAAATGAGCATAAAAAAATTTATGTTCATTTAATAAACGAATTAACAAGAACAAAAATGTGTTTAATTCATTTACGTTCACGAACAAACTCATTTATTGACTCATTCATTTTTTTTCATGAACAAGCTCATTTTATCTATTTTTTTTTTACTTTTCTAGTATCGTTGAAGGTAGGAAATCAATTGAACACAAGATAAAAGTTAAAATTTAAACTATGAATTTTAAGGAATTTAAACACTAATAACATAATTTTATCATTTTTCTAGCTTACAAATGAAAGGGTAAAACTAAAAACCGAACATATAAATGAACAATAATCTAACGCTAAATGAACACTAAATGAATATTAAACGAACGATAAACAAATATGTACATGAACATATAAACGAACATGTTCGCGAACATTAAACCAAAATGTTCGCGAATAAACGAACATAAACACCTTCAAAGACAAATAAACGAATTTGAACACGAAATGAACATGAACACATTCAAAAATAAATAAACGAACTTGATTATAAGTCTGTTCGAATTCGGTTCATTTATACCAAGTTAAGGGACCAAATAGGAATGATAATGGGTTTTAGACCGAATTTTTGACTGCTTTGACCTCAATTCATCGACTTTCCTCAGTGGACTGGCCTGATCCGAATTAATTTATACTAAAGCCAATGCAAACCAAGAATGAGATGAAAATACAAAACACTTAATTGTCAGCTTCACATGGTTGTACGACTAACGGCTGAGAGACTTAAAATCAAAACAGTCTGGGAATCAAACAAATTGTGCGTGGCTATAATATCAAACAATTCATCACTTAAGCCATATGCGGAATATGCTTGTAAACCAACGGAATAAACATCAATAAATGTATCTTTATGTTTTTTTCGTTTAACTTGAATCGAACGAATACAAACAATTAAACGAATAAAATCTTTTATTCGTGTTCATTTGTTATGGAATGTATCTTATTCGTGTTCGTTATATTCGTTCGTTAAAATGACAAATAAACAAACGAACAATCAAACAAAAATAAATGAACATAAAATGTAACTTTCTTTTAAATCAAGAAAAAATTCTTAAAAGAATATAAATTTAATTAAATGAACGAACATGAATGAATGATTCACCGAATGTAAACGAACGGATTACCGAAGGTCAATGAACATAAATGAAAGAATATAAACAAAAAAGTTATCGAACGTTCATGAACGTAAATGAACGAATGAACCTTATATTTTTCGTCGTTCATTTAATTAAAAACAAACAGAAAATCTTGTTCATACCCGTTTGTTGAATTCATCGACTATTAAAAATATGAAATTATCTATTGATTATAAGATATTAATTCGTTGATTATTAAAAATTATGAAATTATCTATTGTTTATAAGGTATTAATTTGTTGACTATTAAAAACTAGATTTTGTGATAAATTTAGTGCAGGAACAAGATGAAGATTTTGTGTTACTTAAACTCCAGAAGATTTAATTTCACTACCAAGTAAAGACGTCAGCAGAGAAGGTTCCTTAAGTTCATTAGTTTTATTTTTTTATTAATATAAAAGGATTATAAGTGTTAGTATATGCTTTAAAAACTTTCATAGTTTGATATTAAACATTTAAAAATTATACTATTATTGATGATTAAACTCAAAATCTCTAAAGATAAATTATTCCTTTTTACTAAAAGAACATGATCCATGTGATATGCTAATAAGTATATAATTTATAGAACATGTATTTTAAATTATTTATATGAAAACGATTAAAATTTTATTTTTATAAAGATAATTATTCTTAAAATGTTTGAAAGTAATTAACTATTTTTTGTTATAAAAAGTTTATGTCAGGATGGTTTCTCAATGCAGGATCGCAAACCTAAGATTCAATTGGTATTTATATAGGAATTTACAATTTGTCTATTAAAAGTGACAATGATATGATTCAAATTTGGTCTTACAAACTCGAATTCCTGAATCTTAACCATTGTACCAACACTTCTCGGCTGAAATGTAATTAAATTATTCAAAAGATAACAACATAATTTCAATTTTATTTTTTTATTATTCATTGTAAAGTACGGCACTCTCTAGTTTACAAAGAATAATTTCAGGGTTATAGGTTCATGTCTTGTGAATATGTGACGCAATCAAATAATGTGCCCAGAAATGCTTTATTATTTTATGATTATGGACAGTTTCAGCTGATAACGCATCATCTCAGACCTTATAAAGCATGGTTTATAGTTGGAAACAAGGGATCTCATTCTCTTTTAGAAGTGGGTTAATTGTTTCATGGATAAAACAATGAGTTTTAGAGGTAAGTTTTGAGCTTTTCATTGATTTTTGCACTGTGTTAGATTTGATCGTGTTTAAGTTTTCTGGGTTGATGCTGTATTTTATACTTTTTCTATTCATTAGTTTGATTGTATGGTTTCTGGGTTTTCATATATTTTTATGCTTATTTCCTTTTAACCATTTTTTTATGTCATTTTCCCCTTTTTTCTGGGGTTTTCAGTTCATTGTTTAATATGATCACAGATAAGTTCCTAGCCTTTGCATTCATTCATTTGACTATTGAGTTTTGTGTTTCTCTTGATTCATTGACCTTTGGGAAATGATTAGTAGTAGGGGGGGTGTGATGTATCTATCAGCTAAAGATAATGGGGCATCTACCATGAATTATCTGTAAATTGCTTATTGAATATCTCAGCACGAGTCAAACGACTTGTATTTCCATTGAGGTTTCAAGTTCAAGCCACGCATATGTAGGAGTATTTAATGTCAAATGATTGAAGTCTTTTAAGTAGATATTATCTTTTATTTACCTCATATTTATAAAAAAAAAAATACTAAAGATGGGCGAACTTGCTATATAGTTTTCCATATTTGTCACAATAAAGGATTTAAATTGTGGTTGTGGCTGTGTTTTTAGTCATATTGCGTTTATCACATTTGTAGATGTCACGAATGTTATTGGGGTACTGCGGTCGTGATTTTTTTTTAAAGGAGTTGGTTTCTTTTTAATCACACCGTTATTTTCTACAATAACGGTATCAACCACCACCGTGATCGGTACTCCAATTGAATGACTAATATATTAAGAACGTTGTTTTATTCTTGAGTAAACAATTTGAACGACTAATGTGATGGTATGAAACAATGCAGGAGGCTTTGTCCCTCTCTTGTGCCAATCACTCATTGCTGCCTGTGCTACTAGGCCTTTCCATCCATTTCTTAGTAAAACAGCCAATCAAAACCGACAGCCTCTACAAACCTCGCATCCTTATAATATCGCCCGTCGAGGTTCAAGTGGAGAGATCCCCAAAGAAACCACCGCTGCATACATGGTATGTTTCAAGCCTGCACATTCTACTACTATTTATGCTTTCCCTATCTGTTTGTTCAATGGAATGAATTATTTGGCACCGTAGTATCTGAATTACTTAGTTCGATTGCTTCTCTTAGTTTCTTGAGACATATTCTTGGGGAAGAAAACTTGTGATTTTCCTTGATTATAGATACTGAATTATCCATATTGCAGTGTGAAATGGTTGCCAATGTTATATGTACATTGACTATATACTGCCTTCTTGCAGAGAGCTGTTGATGAGGGTGCAGACTTCATAGAAACAGATATCCTATCATCAAAAGATGGTGTTCTTATGTTTCCATGATGTCACTCTTGACGAAACAACCCATGTTGCAGATCACAAAGAGTTTTCGAATCGTAAAAGGACCTATGATGTTCAAGGGGTCAACACCACAGGCTTTTTCCCTGGTATGGAACCATACAACTTTTACCCCAAATCTAGAAGATGGGGCACCGTGTTTAGTCTAACACCTTGAATTCTCTGACAATTTCGGATTAGCACTCTTTTGCCTTTATTTCCTAGTAGTATGTTTCAAACTATTCTTCATATATGTGCAGTTGATTTCACTCTAGAAGAATTAAAGAAGTTACGGGTGAAGCAGCGGTACGAATTCCGGGATCAGCAGTATAATGGTTAGTTCCTCTATGCTGTTTGTTATTGCATGGCCTTCTTGATTTGAACTCCTCAACTTCATTTTATCAAGTTATGATGTTAAGAATTTTTCTGATTTCCTCTATCGGCATTATGCGTTACGGACTATATGGCACGAGAATTTTATAACTATGAAAGAAGGCTGTTAATTTTCAGGGCTGATTTTAGTTGTTGTGCATTCCACAGGGAAGTTTCAGATTATTACTTTTGAGGAGTTCATTTCATTTGCACTGGATGCACCAAGAGTCGGAATTTATCCCGAGGTTAAAAATCTGGTGTTTATCAACCAGCATGTAAGTAATATTTTTCATATTTCTCCGAGATTTTGTCTTCATTGAAACAGAATGGACTGGTTTTCTGTATTCTATCTTAAAATGTATGCGTTCCGAAAATAACTTCCCATGATACCTCTTACATTCCTTGAACTGTGGCATTGGAAACACCAGTGAAAAGCGAAGAACTTATCTCTCATTTTCCAAATAGTAAACCATGCGAAACTAGGGTCCATTAAAACTCTGGTGAACTGTGTAAAATGCCTTCAACAGGTAAAATGGCCAAATGGAAAGAGATTGAGGACAAGGTTGTGGAGGCACTTAAGAAGTATGGATACAAAGGTTCATACATGTCAAGATTGGCTGGATAAACCTTTTTTATAAAGTCCTTCGCTCCATCTTCACTTGTGTACATGTCGAAACTTACCAACTCGCCAAAGATCTTATTGATCGACGATGTTACGGTTCTGACCGAGGATACTAATCAGGTTTGTTCCAGATGCACTGTAATGCCTCAAATACAAATTTAGGGACTATATTGAAATGATTCAAAAATAGGAGGATTTATTTGATTTAATGATATAAGATGATAATGATTAGGATTATTGGTTTAGACTAAATTGTAACAATAGATTATTAAGAAGGCATTTTAGTCTTTTAAATGAAAAAGAAATTAAAGTGTATTTTAAATTGGTATTAAAGATAAGGGGAAAAGGGAATTAAGTTGCAAAAATTCTCTTTCTTCTTCTCCTCTTTCCACGTAGAAGAGTTCTCCCATAGCTCAAAGGTAAGTTTTTAATTTAATGGTTTACTCCTCCAATTTTTGTTGGTTATTGAATCCTTGTATATGATGGAAGCTTAAGGAATGTTTAGAAGGGATTAAAACAATGAGATAAGGAAAATAAAGGAGATTTTAGAAAATAGGTTTTATAATGATATGTTAATATATAAGGGTTTATTAATGTTTATTGGTAGAATTGACTCGTCAATAAGGTAACTGAAATATTAGAAGCATTGGATGAGTGAAAACAAGTTAGAATTTTTAGTGTGATTCTTAGAATCAAATGTTATTGAGGGATACTAGATGTTTTAAGTATCTAAGTGAAGGAAAGTTAGTATGGTTGTCGAAACCGACTTTCGGTTGGGCCCGGAATTGGGCTTCGACTTTAAATAAATGTGCTAGAGTCGCATCGATCATTTAAATAAAATATTTAGGTTGATCAGACACCATCTTACTTGATCTGCATTTACCATAAATGTGTCGGGTTCGGGAGTGGTTACAGCAAGGAAGATTAGCACCCTGAGCTGCCCTTTCAGTACTAATAATTTATCGGTTGTCTTTAATCGTGAAAATAACTACGGGCCTAGAAGTAGCCTTCGGATTCATATACCTTATGTCTTCGTGTGGATTTATTAACGTGCGGGCATAAAGGAATGTTTCCTCTCGAGTTTAACTTAGTCAACATAAGCTTGTAATGTGCTTAAGACTAATGGTCTGGCAAGCAAGGGGCACCAGCAAGGAGAACTCAAGTACCCTCTTTAGAACCTAAACGGGAGAGTACATGGAATTAGAACCCACCCCAAAACCTCATTTCAAACCCTAGGATGCCTGAATTATTTCCTGTTTGCTTTCTGTTCAAAGCATGCGAACTAGACAAATATGCGGTTAGGATTTGTTTGAAATTAGCATGCGAGATAGAGATCATGTCCGAGTAGGAATAATAAGCATGTGGGGTAGATATCATGTCGGGTAGAATTTTTCATTTTTTATTGTTTTGATTTACCTCACTAACTTTTTTATTTTTGTTCTCTTTTATTTTGTTTTCATTATTTGCATCATTTAAAGAGGTGTTTACACAAAAAACGTGTTTGTTAAACATGAATAATTTGCATTAATGGACTAGTGGGTTATAATACAAGAGATGAAAAGCTCAGAAGTCTAGCTATGGTCAGAGAATACTCAGAATGGACGAGGATTTCCACCAAGCACGCCAAAAGTCAACTTTTCCAAAAAGGGATGGCGAAAGTTGCAGGGGAAAGACAAGAAAAAAGTTACTGACCCAGAGAGTCATTTCGAAGATTATGAGAACAAGATGGTGAAACCCTAGCTGAGCTGGAGGCCATTGTTGACAAATTCAAGAAGCAAGCTTCGTATAGTTCACTTCAATGGAGGCTTCCAATGGCGCTTCGTTCGTATAGTTCACTTCAATGAGGCTTCCAATGGCGCTTCGTTGAGGAAGGCTCAGCAAAGAATGAAAGCTGGAGAGGTCACTTGCACAGTTTAGCCAAAGAAGCTAGAATGGTTCGACAGGATATTCAATCGGCAATAGACAAAGGCAGAAGACCAGTCAACCTGTTAGAAGCTTTTTGCGGTCAATACCTTTCAAATGTTTTTTGTCTCTTAAGATTTAACATTTTTGTCCCCAATAAGGACTATTTATAATAACAGACACATTTTTGGATTAATGCCTCGAACATTGCTGCATAATGCATTTAAACATATTTGCATTTTTTTTATTTTCATTTCTTTATATTCGCATTAGCTAACAAAACATGTCTCACCAAAAGGAACAAATATTGGAGGTATCACCTCAAGCAAGGACTTCCCGAAGTAGAATTTGTGCATCTGAGGGTACATCAAAGGAGCATCAACAAGTGAAAAGGTTAAAATGGGGAGCAAGTGCAAGGAAGACCTTGATCTTCGACATTCTGGAAATAGTGGGGCATCCTATTGAGGATTTATTTCATTTTTCAGCGTCATGTTGGACTGTTTTTTGAACTTTCTCATATTTTCATTTTAATGATATTTCAATGAATTTATGATGAGCATTGCATCAAATATACAACTTGAATTCTTTGATATCAGTTGAATCAAAAGCTCTGTAATGATCAGAGTTACAGATCTTTGATAAGTAACATGATAAGGACTTTGACCTTACCCAAAAAGATATGCTCAAACATCGTACCCTTCTCTTGCAAATAACTAATATAACCTTCTCCCTTCATAAGGCTTGGTATTTAGTGTGTATAGGTGTGGACAACATGGGCATCTTTTGCATATGGCATTATTATATTTTTTGTTAAGACGTTCAATGATGATAATGATATTCACAGATGAAATAGTCGAGTAAGCAAATCTAATTTAGTCAGTTGTTTGGAAATTGAACTCTAAAGATGAGATTTCTTGACTTTCAAAAACACCTAGACTATAACAGGCTCTTCTTGACAAACTTAAGAAATTGATCAGTATACCCAAATTATAAATTTATATATACATAAAGCTTTAGTTATCCCTCTAAAGCAATTGGTTAAATGCTCCAGCTTTATGGATAAGATTCAGCTAAGCCTGATAAAGGTGATTATAATATCTATACAATAAAGCTTGAGTTGTCCCTCTAGAGAAAATTGGTTAAACTCCCCGACTTTATGGATAATATTCAGCTAGCCTAATAAAGGTGATTATAATATTTATACAATGATATTAAGCTATCCCTCTAGAGCAATTGGTTAAACGCCTCAGCTTTATGGATTCAGCTAGCCAGACAATGGAAAATTTAAATAAAGAGTTTCGGTAAAATAGGCTAAAGGAGTTAAGGAACACCTGTTATAGTCAAATTCACACGTGCGCTCAAGATTTTCATTTTTAGACCTATATTTATGCACTGCCTTTAGTAGAAGAGCCTACAAAGCTTGAAAAAATGGAAGATCTCAGAGGACCAAATAGAAGATCTAGTGATTGATTATGTTAGTTGTGTCATTTGTCCGCATCCAATTAAAATGCCAAGCCAAAGAAAAAACATGTTGCAATAACCGAAAAATGACATTTTTTGCTGAAACCGTAGGTCAACCTAAAGCCAACTTATCCACTTGAATATTTTTCAAAGAGCAATAACTCTGAAAACAATAAAAGAGCTATTGATTCCTTTGTTATACTTTGAACTCATGTTTATGATTTGATTCGATTGCAAGCCTGGATTATGGGGCAATGTTTTACAGGAATTCTTACATTTTTTATATTTTTTTCCCTTCCCCCTAAAATAAGAGAAATGAGAAAACATTTTCAAACAGGACAGTCTCAAATGTGAAAGGTCCTGGAAGATGCTAAGGCTCATTTTACCTCTCTTGAAGAAAGAACGAACAATGCCAAATTTCGAACATTTCACAAGATAATCAGTCCAAGAGATCAGATAGAACTTGTGACATTACCAATAACCTAAGAAGAAAATGGGGCATGGTCTATTCCAAGGACAAGACCAGCGACAAAAATGAGGCTCCATCCAAGGGATAAAAAAGAATTAATTCATGTTGCATGCATCTTAGACATACTTAAGAGCATCGCATTTATCATTTTTAGCATACATAATTTTTTTTCAGCTTTTTGAGTCAAGTTTCAACTTCAAGACGAAAGATACTCGATTCAAAAGCACATTCCAAAGTTGATGGTGGTTCCTCGACCTCATAGCGAAGGGGTGACTGTCTGACGATAAAACAACTTTTCGAGTCTCGTTCAGAGTCAATTTCAACTTCACAGTGAAGGTTATTAAACTCGAAGCGACACAATTTGTTTGAAATTAGATTTCAACTCCACCACGGAGGATATCCAACTCAAAATAAACATTCTAGATTGGATTTAAACTTCAAGATGAAGGATATCCAATTCAAAGCTCAACTTCACGGTGAAGAGGCTTCCCAGTTTTGTTCAGAACCAATTTTAACTTTACGGCGAAGGATATTAGACTCGAAACAATACAAGCTTGGATTTCAACTTCACGACGAAGGATATTCAAGTCAATTCTCAACTTCACAATGAAGGGGTCATCCATGATTTCAACTTTACGATGAAGGTTATTGTGCCAACTCTAGATTGGATTTCAACTTCACGACGAATGATATCCAATTCAAAGCTCGACTTCACGGCGAAGGGGCTTCCCAATTTTATTAAGAGCCAATTTTAACTTCACGACGAATGATATTGGACTCGAAGCAACATTCATCTTTAGATTGGATTTCAACTTCATTACGAATGATATCCAATTCAAGGCTCAACTTCACAACGAAGGGGTCATCCACGGTTTTAACTTCACGACGAAGGGAATCGTGCTCACTAGTATCATTCATCTTTAGATTGGATTTCAACTTCATGATGAAGAATATTCAATTCAGGGCTCAACTTCACAACGAAAGGGCCATCCACGGTTTTAGCTTCACGATGAGAGGAATTGTGCCCACCAGCAACATTCATCTTCAGATTAGATTTCAACTTCACGATGAAGGATATCCAATTCAAGGCTCAACTTCACAATGAAGGGGCCCTCCACGATTTCAACTTCACGACGAAGGATATTGTGTTCATTTGCAACATAGCTCAAGGCAAGAAGGGTTATTTTCCAACAAAAGACCTTCGAGTTCGACTACGCTCAGCTCTAAGGAAATCATTTGCAGCATAACTCAAGGCTAGAAGGATTATCTGCCAACCAAAGGCCTTCTAGTTCGACTACGCTCAGCTCCAAGGCACATCATTTGCAGCATAGCTCAAGGCTAGAAGGGTTATCTGCCACCAAAAGACCTTCGAGTTCAACTATGCTCAGCTCCAAGGCATATCATTTGCAGTATAGCTCAAGGCTAGAAGGGCTATCTGCCAAAGACCCTCGAGTTCGATTACACTCAGCTTCGAGGGCACATCATTTACAACATAACTCAAGGCTAGAAGGGTTTATCTGTCAACAAAGACCTTTGAGTTCGATTACACTCAGCTCAGCGGCACATCATTTGTAGTATAGCTCGATCACACTATTGTCCGGTTGCATTCGAGGTTTTCAAGTCGAGAAGAAGACCGAAGCGGACTACAACAAGAAGTCACGTTCCGATTCAAATTCTGAACTACGACTTCAATTATATTTCAAGATAGACTCGACTTCGCGACGGATGAGTCATCTGTAACTTAACTCGACAGTGAGTTATTCTTCGAACGAAAATTTGTGTCCTTTTATCTTTGTCCTATTTTTCGTTCCACGAAAAAGAACAAAGAGGGGCAACTGTAGACACTTATTTTCTTCCAAATTTGTTGTTTTTATATATTACTTTTTTTATAGTAATGTAATATATTTTTTGAAAATGTTTTTAAAACGGTTTTCTAAAATATGTATAATATATAGTTTCGAAAACATTTCGAAAATTTATATATTATATAGTTTTGAAATTTTTTTGGAAATATTTATAATGTATAGTTTTTGAAAATTCTTTTGAAAATATATATAATATATAGTTTTGAAATTATATATATAATATATAGTTTTTAAAACATTTTTTGAAAACTTATATAGTATATAGTTTTAAAAACATTTTTGAAAAATTATATAATATATAGTTTTAAAAATATTTTTTGAAAACTTATATAATGTTTTTAAATTAATTTTGAAAAATATATAATATATAGTTTTGAAAACATTTTTTTAAATATAATATATAGTTTAAAAATATTTTTGAAATATATATATTATATAGTTTATATTATATTTATTATTATTTATGATTTATTTTATTTTTCTTTATTGTTTATTAATTTCTTTTTATGTTTTTTCCAGGTCCAATAACATTCCACATATTGGTCCAAAGGAATGGACCTGAACCAGCCCGAATGCGGTAGGGTTTTCAGCATGTGTCAAGGCGCCACACAAATCAACGGCAAAAGGGGAAAGGGCACAAGTCAATCTAGACCGTTGCATATGACCGAATCTAACAACCAGAAAGTAACCTCAACAGTCAGAGGCGATATCAAGAGTCAAGAGCATCGCGCGTCGCCGGTCATACATGCAACAAGATTGGATCACAAATCAGAAAAAACACATGCATGCAACAACCGGCCATCCCGGAATATCCGGGATTGACCCCAAAATAGCCAGAAACAAACCTCCACCAGGGCCTATAAATACAGAACACAGAACCCACGGGAAACGGACGATAACAACATAGTACACAACAACGACCACAACAACCATCAAAGAAAAGCCAAAACCACGACAAAATCGTCGAGCCAAAATACCAACCCGAAGATCCATCGTCGACACAGTAAACAAAAACAAATCCCGAAACACATCAACCAACAAAAACATAAAACAATAATTCGAAGCATCAACCAAAGAAAGGAACCGAGAAAGGGAAAAGTCGCCGGAAAAGGGTAAGACCCGAAGGGTTTTCTTTAGATCTACTCCGATAGGGGGTTGTTTGGGTGTTTTGAGGTTGGTTTTGGGTTCGCGAGGACGAGGGGGTCATTTCGGGCTAGTTCAGTTTTGAGCGACGGAAGCACGACGGGGTTGGCCACCGGAGTGGTGGCCAGGCTTGGACCGACCATCGGGGAAGGAAGAGAGGCTGATAGATTCTCTCGTTTAGGGGAGAGTGTTTAGCGAGAAAATGTGAAAATGAAAGGGAATTTGGGCTATTTGTATAGCAAGGACCATTGTACAAATAAACAATTTTTAAATCCTTCTACAGTCCTATAAGTTTGAGTCGCAATTCAATTTAGTCACTTACTTCAATTTTACCTCCAAATTTCCAATTTAATCAATTGAGTCCCTGTTTATATTTTTATATTTTGTGAATTGGCCTCCTAACTTTTTATTTTTACTTTTTCAGTTCATTTTTAATACTAATTTAATCCATTAATTTCAATTTGTTTCAATTTGTTTCAATTTGATCCTCTAAGTTTTTATTTTATTTTATTATTTTTTAATTATGTTTTCATTTTCTATTCATTTTTTCTTTATTTTATTGCTTTTAAAATTTAACTTTTTTAATATTTTTAATTAGTTTTTTCCTTTCTTTTTTCGTTTTTCTTTGTTTTATTTTATTTATTCTTTTTTTATTTATTTTATTATTTTCTTTGATTTTTTCTTACTTTGATTTTTCTTATTTTTCAATTTATTTAATTTTTACTTTTATTTATTTATTTAATTTTATTTATTTTACTTTATTTTATTTTTTATTTTTTTCATAACTTATCATTTATTTATTTGTTTGTTTGTTTGTTTAACATTTTCGATCTCTTTTTTTAGAGAAACTCCAATTAATTAGAGGTAAGCAATTCGAATCAAATTTTTAAATTTGAATTTAAATTCTTAATTTTCGTGATTAAAGACAACCGATAAATTAATTGGTACCGAAAGGACAGTTCAAGGGTGCTAATCCTTCCTTGACTGTAACCGACTCCCGAACCCGACACATTTCTGGTAAAACGTAAATCAGGTAAGATGGTATCCGATCAACCTAAATATTTTATTTAAATGATCGGTGGCGACTCTAGAATGTTTATTTCAAGTCGAAGCCCAATTTCGAGCCCAACCGAAAGTCGGTTCCGACAATGGTTAAGTAGAGAAGAGTTACATAGTATTGTTAGGGTAAATGAGAGGAAAATTGGCCAAAGTTGAGTATGTCTCGGGTTGAAAACTAGAAAATCTGAGCATGTGTATCGGTACTGTCTAGAATTGGGCTGATTTAGATAAGAAGTATCGATATTGATTCAATCAGTATCGATACCATAGTAAGGGTATCGATACCAGGTAACATCGAACCTAATTTTGGTATCGATACCATAAAGGGGTATCAGTACCATAGTGGTATCGATACTGGGATAATTCGAATCTAATTTTTGTATCAATACTAGAAGAGGGTATCGATACCATAGTAGGGTAGTATCGATACCATAGTAGGGTAGTATTGATACCATGGTGGGAGTATCAATACTGACAAACCAGAAATTTTAAGTTATGCTTATATTGTTGTAGAAAGATTAATAATAAGTACTTTTGATTAATGTTTAAGTTATAATTGTTAGGAAATACACTAACAATTGATATTATACGTGTATTTAATGAATTTGGGATATATCGAAATCAAGCTCCCGAGTCGAGTAAGGCAAGGGCCAAGTTCCGGTGTAATCATCTTCCTATTTTTTTTGGATATCTAAGCAAGGCGAGCCAAGTGAGTGCCTTTAATTATATACATTTATGCTATGATAGTCATAGTGGTATGAATTATTAATGTATATATGATGCTTACCAAATGGCACTAAGTGAGCTAAAATGATAAGAAATTCATACTAAGTGTATGAATTTCCGTATAGAGCACTTCGTGTGCTAAAATGATAAGAAATTCATACTAAGTGTATGAATTTCCGTATAGGGCACTTTGTGTGCTAAAATGATAAGAAATTCATACTAAGTGTATGAATTTCCGTATAGGGAGCTTATTGTGCTAAAATGATAAGAAATTCATACTAAGTATGAATTTCCGTATAGGGAGCTTATTGTGCTAAAATGATAAGAAATTCATACTAAGTGTTTGAATTTCTATATTGGGCACCTTGTTTGCTAAAATGATAAGAAATTCATACTAAGTGTATGGATTTCCGTATTGGGCACCTTGTGTGCTAAAATGATAAGAAATTAATACTAAGTGTATGAATTTCCGTATGAGAAATAATTTGTGTTTAGAACTTTACTTGTGATTAATTATGCCTCACTAAGTAATACTTAACGTGTGTTTATTTCACGCGTAGGTGGAATACTAGCTGAGTAAGGAGATCGTCAGACATCAAGTCAAGGTCGCCTCATCAGTAACAGTATGACATACTTGTCTGCTTTTGATATATTTTGGTTGACATGTAATAGGTTTAGTAAAAATGTTTTGAGAAACTTTTGAATTAAACTAATGTATAACGGTGAAAAGTAAAACATATGTTTTTATTGTATATGTAAGTTTAATGCATGTTTTCATTATAAGTAAACTAATGTTCTCTGATCATAAGAAACTAGTTGGAGATGTATCATTACACAGAGGATTGACTCGGGTATGGTGGACAAACACGACGATGTATGCGTCGCCCGAGAAAGTAAACGGGTAGTTCTTCTAAGAGGAATTCAAGAACAAGTATATCGGGGAGCAGTTCATGAGATCGATGTTGTTGAAGTTTTTTAACTTGAAACCAGGTGATCGAGCAGTGCACGAGTATGAGGCTGAATACAACAAACTTAGCCTATATGCTACCGAGGTAGTCCCTAATGAAAAAGCTCATCGGGATTGGTTTATTGAAGGTTTGAGGCCTAAGCTGAAAGAAATGATGTTGGCCTTAAATTTGTCCAGTCTACAAGAGGTTATAAATAGAGCGAAGGCTATTGAAAGAGCTCAAGAGGAACCAGTAGCAGCAGAACATAGTTTTCAAACGGGAAAAAGAATTGGAACATCTTTATCTGCACATTACATAAAGAGGGGCAAGGGCTCAGGTTCTCGATTCACAAATATGACTAATCATTCTGCAGCTTCACGAAAAACTAAGCAATCCCATTCCTATGCTGCTAGCTCGGGTAGAACTCATGGGGAGAAACCTCTATGTCAGACGTGCGATAAGTCACACAGGAGAGTATGTAGGTTGCTTTTCGGTGTTTGTTTTAATTGTGGTGAATATGGTCACTTTGCTCGAAATTGCCCGAAGAAATATGGGATAGATCAGTACGATATGAGAGATTAGTAGCAGAACCTAATAGAAGTAGAGAGAGAGGAATACCATGTGGTCAATCTGAGGCTAGCCAAAGACAAGTGACTCGGGGAGTGTATCGAGTATATAATATAAAGACTAATGATGATCCGGAGATCATAATAAGTACATTTCACCTTTTTAATGAGCCTGTTTTTATTCTAGTTGACCCCAGTTCTATACATTCATATATTAGTACCAAGTTGATTAGAATTAGAGGAATTCCTTTAGAACCAATTGTTAGTGAAATGATAGCGATAAATCCTATGGGTCAAAGTGCAAGGGTAACTAGGGTGTGTAGGAAATGTCTAATTAAGATCCAAAGAGTAGTATTCTTGGAAAATTTGATAGAATTGCCTTTTGATGAGTTTGAAATCATTTTAGGCATGAGATTGGTTGTATATACACCATGGATGGGTAGATTGTAGTCAGAAACGATTATTCTTAAACGATACGGAAGGCTCAGAAATTGTGGTGATAGGGGAGAAGGCGAAATCCATGTCAAATGTGATATCAGCTATGAACGCAAAGAAAATGATGTCAAAAGGATGCGTTGTTTTTTCTTGCTAACGTGTTAGAGACTATATTGTCGGGAGTGCGATTGCATGATATTCCCACAGTTAGGGAATTTCAGAAGTTTTTCCTAAAGAGTTATCGGGTTTACCTTCGGATCACGAAGTTGAATTTAGAATTGAGGTTTATCCAGGTATTGAACCTATTTTTATGGCTCCTCGGATGTCTCTAATATAGTTAAGGGAATTAAAGGCTCAATTGCAAGAATTACTCGATAAAGGATTTATCCGACCCAGTATTTCTCTATAGGGAGCGCATGTATTATTTGTGAAAAAGAAGGACGGGTCTATGCGGTTATGTATTGACTATCGTCAACCGAATAAGGTAACAATAAAGAACAAGTATCCTCTTCCGAGGATTAATGATTTGTTTTATTAATTGAAAGGCACAACAGTGTTCTCTAAGATAGATCTGAGGTCAGGGTACCATCAGTTAAAGATCAAAAGAGAGGTTATCTCCAAGATGGCTTTTCGGACTCGATACGGACATTATGAATTTGTGGTAATGTCGTTTGGATTGACGAATGATCCTACAGTGTTTATGGATTTAATGAACAGATTGTTTCAACCGTATTTGGATAAATTTGTGGTAGTGTTTCATCTTCGAGTAGTACTTCAGATACTTCGTGATAAGAAGTTATATGCTAAATAGTTCAAATATGAATTTTGCTTATCTGAGATTTCTTTTCTTGGTCATATAGTGTCGGTAGAAAGCATTAGAGTGGATCCTAAAAAGATTCAAGCCATAGTAGATTGGCAATCTCCAAAGAATATCATGGAAGTTCAGAGTTTCTTGGAACTTGCTGGTTATTATAGGCGATTTGTGAAGAATTTTTCAATGCTAACTCTGTCGCTAACTAAAGTTTTGCGAAAGGATGTGCCTTTTATTTGGATAGAAAAGTGCCAAGAAAGTTTTGAGAAGCTAAAGAGAATTGTAACTGAGGCTCCAGTGCTTGTGCAACCTAAGTTAGGTAAAAAATATATCGTTTATAGTGATGCATCCCATAATGGGTTGGGTTGTGTGCTGATGCAAGAAGAGAAGGTTGTGGCTTATGCCTCTAGATAATTGAAGAATCACGAGCGAAATTACCCGAACGCATGATTTAGAATTGGCCGCAGTTGTATTCTCTTTAAAAATTTGACGCCATTATTTGTATGGTAAGTGTTGCCATGTTTACACAGATCATAAAAGTCTAAAGTATCTGTTGACTCAAAAAGAGTTGAACTTAAGGCAGAGAAGATGGATTGAGCTCTTAAAAGATTACAATTTGATTATCGACTATCATCCGGAAAAAGCTAATGTGGTAGCGGATGCACTCAGTCGAAAGACTTTTACGACTTTAAGGGCTTTAGACACATGTATGTTTATGAATGAAGATAGTGCTTTGATTACCGAATTAAAGTTAAAACCGATGATGTTGGATCGAGTAAAAGAGCTGCAAGGGTGAGATAATAAATGTTTGATGAAATTGGTGCATGTTGAAAAAGAATAGGTCAAAGATTTTGAAATAAAGGATAATGGATGTTTATATTATCGGGGAAGGCTTTGCATTCTCGATGATGATGATTTGAGAAGGGATATTCTTTGTGAAGCCCATTATAGCCCTTTGACCATGCACCCAGGAGAGATTAAGATGTATCAAGACTTGAAGAGTCGTTATTGGTGGTCTGGCATGAAATTGTAACAGAGTTTGTTGCCAAATGTTTGACATGTCAGCAAGTGAAAGCTGAGCATCAAGTGTCATCTAGGTTACTGCAGCCAATATCCATTCCTGAGTGAAAGTGGGAGCGAGTCATAATGGATTTAGTCTCGGGGCTACCGTTGTCATAAGGTAAAAAGGACTAGATATGAGTAATAGTGGAAAGGCTGACCAAGATAACTCATTTTATTTTGGTGCGAGTAGACTACTCGATGAATAAGTTTGCGGAGTTGTATATAAAAGAAATAATGAGACTGCATGGAGTACCGATATCGATAGTGTCCGATCGAGACCCAAGGTTCACTTCAAGATTCTGAAGGTCATTACATGAGTCATTGGGTACTCGATTAAACTTCAGTAAAACTTTTCATCCACAAACAGATGGACAATTAGAATGAACTATTCAAATATTAGAAGATATGTTATCAATTGAGTATTAAGATGGCCCCGTATGAAGCTTTGTATGGGAGAAAATGTAGAACACCATTAAATTGGTTTGAACTGAAAGATCGAGATCTAGTCGGGTCGGATTTGATGAAAGATACGGAGGATAAAGTGAAAATTATCCAGAGCAATTTAAAGATAGCCTCAGATCACCAGAAGTCATATGCATATTTGAAAAAAAAAGAAATAGAATATCAAGTGGGAGACAAAAAGTATCAACTTGGAAGGAGGTATTACGTTTTGGGCGTAAAGGAAAGTTGAGTTCGAGATTTATTGGATCGTATGAGATATTGAAAAGGGTTGGACTCATGGCTTATCAATTAGCTTTGCCTTCGAATATGGACAAGATCCACAATGTTTTCCATGTATCGATGCTTAGGAGGTACATATCAGATCCCTCACATGTTATCACTCCTTAAGAGATAGAAATCCGACCAGATTTAACTTATAAGGAATAATCGGTACGGATCTTGGCTAAGGAAACCAAGGAATTACGTAGCAAAAGGATTTCGTTAGTCAAAGTGCTTTGGCAGAATCATAAGGTGGAAGAGGCTACCTGGGAGATGGGGGAGGATATGAAAAACTAGTTCCCACATCTCTTTACTTCAGGTACTTCTTTAAAATTCAAGGATGAATTTTATTAAGGGGGAGAATTGTAATGCCCCAAATACCGATTTAGAGACTATATTGAAATGATTCAAAAATAGGAGGATTTATTTGATTAAATGATATAAGATGAGAATGATTAGAATTATTGGTTTAGACTAAATTGTGACAATGGATTATTAAGAGGGCATTTTTGTCTTTTAAATGAAAGAGAAATTAAATTGTATTTTAAATTGGTATTAAAGATAAGGGGAAAAGGGAATTAGGTTGCGAAAAGTTCTCTTTCTTCTTCTTCCTCTTTCCCCGTAGAAGAGTTCTCCCATACTTCAAAGGTAAGTTTTTAATTTAATGGTTTATTCCTTCAATTTTTGTTGGTTATTTAATCCTTGTATATGATGGAAGCCTAAGGAAGGTTTAGATGGGATTAAAACAATGAGATAAGGGAAATAAAGGAGATTTTAGAAAATGAGTTTTATAATGATATGTTAATATATAAGGGTTTATTAATGTTTATTGCTAGAATTGACTTGTCAATAAGGTAAATGAAATATTAGAAGCATTGGATGAGTGAGAAAACAAGTTAGAAATTTTGGTGTGATTCTTAGAATCAAATGTTATTGAGGGATACTAAATGTTTTAAGTATCTAAATGAAGGAAAGTTAGTATGGTTAAGTAGAGAAGAGTTACATAGTATTGTTAGGGGTAAATGAGAGGAAAATTGGCCAAAGTTGGGTATGTCTCGGATTGAAAACTAGAAAATCTGGGCATGGTATCGGTACTAATAGAACAATACCGATACTATAGGCTAAAATTGGGTTGATTTAGATGAGAAGTATCGATACTGATTCAATTAGTATTGGTACCAATGGGGTAGTATCGATACCATAGTAAGGGTATCGATACTAGATAACATCGAACTTAATTTTGGTATCAATACCATAAAGGGGTATCGGTACCATAGTATAGTAGTATCGATACCATGGTAAGGGTATCGATACTGGGCCACATTGAATCTAATTTTGGTATCTATACCGGAAGGGGGTATCGATACCATAGTAGGGTAGTATCGATACCATGGTGGGAGTATCGATACTGAGGAACCATAAATTTTAAGTTATGCTTATATTGTTGTAGAAAGATTAATAATAAGTACTTTTTATTAATGTTTAATTTATAATTGTTAGGAAATACACTAACAACTGACATTATACATGTATTTAATGAATTTGGGATAGATTGAAATCAAGATCCCTAGTCGAGTAAAGCAAAAGGCAAGGGCCAAGTTCCGGAGTAATCATCTTCCTATTTTTTTGGATATCTAAGCAAGGCGAGCCAGGTGAGTGCATTTAATTATGTACGTATATGCTATGATAGTAATAGTGGTATGAATTATTGATGTATGGTGGTGATTATCAAATGGTAGTAAGTGTGCTAAAATGATAAGAAATTCATACTAAGTGTATGAATTTCCGTATAGGGCACTTCTTGTGCTAAAATGATAAAACTTCATACTAAGTGTATGAATTTCCGTATAGGGCACTTCGTGTGCTAAATTGATAAGAAATTCATACTAAGTGTATGAATCTCCGTATAGGGCACTTCGTGTGCTAAAATGATAAGAAATTCATACTAAGTGTATGAATTTCCATATAGGGCGCTTCGTGTGCTAAAATGATAAGAAATTCATACTAAGTGTATGAATTTCCGTATAGGGCGCTTAGTGTGCTAAAATGATAAGAAATTCATACTAAGTGTATAAATTTTCGTATAGGGCGCTTCGTGTGCTAAAATGATAAGAATAGTATGAATTTCTGTATTTGGCACCTTGTGTGTTAAAATGATAAAAAAATTCATACTAAGTGTATGAATTTCCTTATTGGGCACCTTGTGTGCTAAAATGATAAGAAATTCATACTAAATGTATGAATTTTCGTATGGGAAATAATTTTTGTTTAGAACTTTACTTGTGATTAATTATGCCTCACTAAGTAATACTTAACGTGTGTTTATTTCACGCGTAGGTGGAATATTAGCTGAGTAAGGAGATCGTCAGACATCAAGTCAGAGTTGCCTCATCAGTAATAGTATGACATACTTGTCTTCTTTTGATATATTTTGGTTGACATGTAATAGGTTTAATAAAAACGCTTTGAGAAGCTTTTGAATTAAACTAATGTATAACGGTGAAATGTAAAACATCTGTTTTTATTGTATATGTAAGTTTAATGCATGTTTTCATTATAAGTAAATTATAACGGTTTATAAAATGAAACAAAATTGTAGGAATTTTCAAATGGGAAACTGGTTTAAAAGTGATGTGATATATGTATCTCATATACATAATGGTATAAGGGAGATGGGTATTACATGCACCCTTGTTCTTTCCCTTTAGTCTTGTTCTTCACGAATATGAGGTTGATGGAAAGAAAATTTCCCCCCTAATGGATCAACTTTTCACAATGGAAACATGAAATATGACCTTATACCTTAAAAACATATCGGGAAATTACATCGGATAAATATCTCGACTTCATTAAGGAATATGTGGTCGGCATTGGGCCCTGGAAAGATACATTGGTTCCTGTTAAAGACAATTACTTACAAGCACCAACAGATCTTGTAGTCCGAGCACATGCTCGGGGTCTGCAGGTACTTACTATTTTATACCTTCTGGTTGTTAGCATTTTACCTGGTTTGATATGTAATATTGGCTTATGATACAGGTTCATCCATACAGGGCCGACCCTGGGCCTGGGCAGGAGGGGCGTTCGCATAGGGTCCATAAATTAATTTTTTTAGTATAATTTTTTTTATTTTTCTGATAATAAATAAAAAAAATTAAAATTTAAATATGGTAATCTATGCATTTAGCACTTAAACTATCAGTTTTAATCTATTTTAGTACCTAAATTTTTAATTTTTTTAAAATCATATCTAACGTTTAGTTTTTATTTCATTTTAGTACATTGTTGTTAAAAACTTAACACATTTAGTATACAAACTATCAGTTTTTGTTTGTTTTAGTAACTAAAATTTCCAAAAAAAATAAAATAAAACTTAACATTAACTTTTGAATGGGTACTAAAATGAACTAAAAAAACTAAAGTTTTTAACGGCGGGTACTAAAATGAAACAAAAATTAAACTTTAGGTATGATTTTGAAAAAATTGAAAGTTTAAGTACTAAAACAAACATAAATAATAACTTAGGTACTAAACACATACTTTACCCAATAAAATAAAAGGCTTGTGAATTTATTAAAGCGTCAATTATCATTATTGAATTTTATATTATAATTCAATATATTTTCCCAAAATTCAAAAAAGATCAATTAAATCTCTTTAATTTTGGTCTTTCCAGATACATATCATCAATTCACCAAATCTCTTTCCCAATTTTTCATATTAATGAAAAAAATTATTAACATTATTTTTTCTTCAAAACTTAATTAGAGGAAAAAATTGAAATATAATTAGCATGCTTCATTTCTCTAAAAATTATTACTCTTATTTTTTAATTTATCATATTTCTCTTACACGTAAACTCACAATTGTTTATCATCAATTGTGGTGTCTGAATCATATTGAACATTGTTACTAAAATTCTAGATAGATCACGTTTTTAAATTATTTTTTAATTTTTATATATTTTCAAATTTCTTATAAGATTGTTCTTTCATTTTCAAACGCTATATTATGTATTGAGAAAAATATGTTGGAAATCATTGACGTTAACAATATCATTAATGGTTTTACATAAAAAATGATCTAATGTAATATTTTTTTTTGCTCGGCAAAATTTATTTTAATAAGGATCTAAAGAGATAAAACCAATACCTAGTTTGTGATCCTCATTAAAAACCTCCCTACACCTAATTAGAGAAAAAAAAAATACAACAAAATTAGGAAACATAATAACACGACAACTGAATTTACAGACAAACACCTAAAAAAGCGATTAAGCAATACATTTAACATTACAATATGTAATATAAGTATTTGTATTCTTAAATATGTTTTTTTGACATATTTTATATTGTAATAAATTAAAAAATTTTAATTTAATAAAATATTTATATTACATATTTCTTATTTTTTTTATTAGGGTCTCATTTTTTTATTTTCGTCCCGAGCCTAGAAATAATCAAGACCAACCCTGCGTCCATACACCTACCGCAACGAACACAGTTTTTTACACTTGGATTTCCATCAAGATCCTTGCCGAGAATATGATTATTGGATAAACCAGAGCGGAGTTGATGGTCTGTTTACGGACTTCACCGGCAGCCTCCATAATTTTCAGGAATGGACATCACACAATGATAAGGGTAATGCATCGAAATTGTTGGATAAGATTGCATTGTTAATCTCTTCGTATAAACATGGATGACATGATAGATTGTATCATCCTATGAATGAGAAATCCATTGGAATTTATTTTGTTAAGTAATTGGACTTATGTGTTCATCTTAAGAAATCCATTTGAACTATCTCAAGTTTGTATGTACTTGAAGTGCTAGTAGGGTTGACGATAACTTAATAATAATACAAAATATCCTCGTATCCTATTAGATCATCGGGTCGGGATTATGTATGTTACTAACATTATATACACTTATTTAAACCCTTGTAAAGCTTGATCAAGGTAGTTAATATTGTACTAGTGGACGTATCGGTTTTGTATTAGAATTATTACGTACTAATATGAGTTTATGTTGATATTTTATTCTACACTTATCATATTGTTTTAATGTAATATGTAAATTGTAACGTATTGAATCTAATCCAACTTAAATGCAAATCGACACATTGATCACTGATGTAACTCAAAATCAAAATTAAAATCCGTATATTACAAAAATGGCTTTGAGAATATTACAATTAATAATATAAGATTAAGTCACAAAACAACCAATTATCAATAAGATATTTTAGTAATAACATTTAAAAACCTCATTTCAACCTTAACTTAGAGATTATACATGTTTTGAATCATACAGCCGTATTTAAGAACACCATATGTGCACGATTTTAAGTAATTTTGTTTTCTTACGTCTTTCCTCATGTCCTTCTTCTCTCCCCCTGCGTTGCTTTCACGAAAATGACGAATGTTGAACAATATCTCGCCAGTTTGTCGATTAATACAAGTGAAGAGGAAGGTTTACAGATTGAGTTTGGCTTGGATGACTCACATGAATCTTACGACCACTGTTTCGTTGGCTGTTTTCTCACGGCTAGTGTAATCAATTTTCAATTGATGCGTACTACCTTGGCAAATGCGTGGCATCCTCTTGGAAGAATATCCATCTCAGACCTTGGAGAAAGAAGATTCATGTTTCGCTTGTATAATGCAGTTGATGCTGATCGGATAGAGAGAGGTGGCCCCTGGAATTTCAGCTCTCATTTGTTAATCCTACACAGGCTTACGGTAGGCGATGATCCCTTGGCAATTCCTCTGTTTTTTGTGGATTACTGGGTGCTAGTCCATGATGTCCCTGTTGTCTTTATGTCCGAAAAGGTGGCAACAGCTTTAGGCAATTTTTTGGGTAATTTTATTGATTATGACTCAACAGCTTCTTCCTTGGGTTATAGACGGATTATGAGAATAAGAACGCGGCTGGACACTAGGCTACCTCTCGAACGGCGGAAAAAGCTAATTCTTGGCAACGGTACTCAGCATTATGTCCGTTTTGAATATGAAAAGCTCACTGTCTGTTGTTTTCTGTGGAACATTAGGCCATGGGGAATGCTATTGCCCTCAACGACTTACCAACAACAACCAAAATTTGAATCTTGAATGGGATGCGTCCCTACGAGCTCCACCACGAAGAGCGGCGCTGCCACAAAGCAGATGGCTAAGGGAGGAAGGGACAGTTGACTTTCACTCATGGCAAACAAATCTGGCGGGATATGGGGGAAAGATTTCCACTGGGATACCCATTCCTCCCACGATCAACGTCAATCATAATATGAGAATCAATGAGCCTGCCTTGATTACCGCCCAATCATCCCAATATGCAGGAAACAAGGATCCTAAAAACGGGTGTGACAACCAAACATTAATGTGGACTTCCAGCTCATCAACCATAAGAAATGAAAAGATAAATCAAAAGAATAATTTTGGTAACTTTATGATTTACGACATGGATTCTATGATGCACATTGATGAAGAAGACAATCCAGTCAAAATTAATGAGCGTCCCAAACGGTCGCGAATTGTGGAAAAACCACCAATTGTTTCTGAACATTAGGATTCGAATAGTGGCAATAACTCTTTATCGACAGGTCCTCCACAGCAGGCCTGCCGATCAAAATGAAAACCTTATGCTGGAACATCCGTGGTTTGGGGTTACCCCGGAATATTCATCGTCTTCATCAAATGCTGAGAGACATAAACCCCTCAATTCTTTTCTTAATCGAAACAAAGCTACATTCATTGAAAATGGAAAGAATTCACAAATCTTGTGGTTTGCTAAATGGTATAGATCTTGGTTCTTCTAGAAGCAGTGGGGGACTACTATCTATTGGCTGGAAAAATGTTCAGATTTCTCTTCGTTCTTTTTCGGAAATTGATGTTATGATTGACAAAGAAACTGATGGTTTTGCATGGAGGCTCACAAGATTTTATGGGGCACCGGAAGTTCAACAACGTTGAGAATCTTGGCAGCTCCTACATGATCTAAATGATAACTCTCCTATTCCCTGGTGTGTTATAGGGGATTTTGACGAAATCTTGGTCTCTTCGGAGAAACGAGGTGGTCTCACTCACATCGAGCGGCAAATGGCAAATTTTAGGGAGGCCCTTTCGGACTGCAACCTTTATGATCTTGGCTACAAGGACAATTGGTTTACCTGGGAACGTGGCCGTACATAGTCTAATAATATTAGAGAGCGGCTTTACCATGGTGTGGCTAACTCAGCTTTGGGCGATCTTTTTCCAAATTATCAATTGAGTCATTTAGTCCACTCCATCTCCGATCACTTGCCATTACTGCTGGATATAATCGCAGACGCCTCTCATTCAAGTAGGATGTTATTTCAAATTCAAAGCGGCTTGGCTTCTCGAATCATCTTGCGAAGAGAAAGTAAAGAAGTTGTGGGACGCTGCTGCTGGTAATGTACCAGAAAAATTACATTTTGTAAGTCTCGGACGAAACTATTGGAGATCTCATGGATGCAGAGATTGCTCTTAATCTTGAATTAGACAAAGAAGAGTTGTATTAGAAACAAAGGGCACGGGTGAATTGGTTAAAAAATGGGGATCGCAACACCCATTTCTTTCACTCCTTTGCTAGTCAAAGAAGGAGAACAAATTGCATCAATGGCCTGCTCTCAAATGACGGTCAATTAGAAGAGGATGATCAAAATATTCCAAGGGTTGCGATGGATTATTTTTCTAATCTTTTCACTACTATGGGGATTAACGATTCGACCGAAATATTACAGGGCATTCCAAGAAGCATTTCAGCCTCATTAAACGATTCCTTATGTTGTAATTCTCACAGGAAGAAGTCTGGACAGCGATATGTTATATGAATCCTTTGAAGGCCTCTGGTGAGGATGATCTTAGAGCAATTTTCTATATAAAAAAAAAAATTGGCACATCATCGGTTCCGAGGTCTCTGATTTCTGCATTGCTACTATTAAAGGGGAATTTCCTATTTCTTCTATCAACCACAGGCACATTGTTCTTATCCCAAAGGTGAACGATCCAAGAAATATGTCACAGTTTCGTCCAATAAGTCTCTGTAATGTCATCTTCAAGATTATCTCAAAAATGTTAGCAAACAGACTACAATCCACGCTCCACCTCTGTATCAATGAAGCGCAGAGCACTTTTATTCCCGGTAGGCTTATTACTAATAATGTGATTTCAGCCTATGAAGTACTACATTCCTTGAAGAAGAAACGAACTGGTCACAAAGGATCATTCACGCTCAAACTCAACATGAGTAAGGCATATGATCGTGTGGAGTGGCATTTCTTAGAACAAATAATGAGAAAGATGGGTTTTTTCTGAAATTTGGATATCTTGGATTATGAATTGCGTATCCTCGGTTTCTTACTCAGTAGTGATAAACAACCAACTGAGTGATATTTTTCATCCTTCTAGAGGCCTTCACCAAGGGGACCCGTTGAGTCCCTATCTTTTTCTTATCTGCAGTGAAGGATTATCATCCCTTCTCCAGTTGGCCTCCACCAATGGTAGCCTCAAAGGGGTCCGCATATCAAGAAGTGCACCTCTTATAACGCATCTCTTCTTTGCAGATGACAACCTTATCTTTGGTGAGGCTTCGAGAGAAGGGACTTTGAATTTAAAAGTGATTATGGAGTTGTATTCTGCCTGTTCGGGACAAATCATCAATTTTGAAAAATCTAGTGCCTTTTTCAGCTCAAATGTTACTTAGAAAACCAAATCCGAGATCTGTCATGTCTTGGATGTCGCGATTACAAATAATGTTGAATCCTACCTCGGCCTTCCTTCCATTGTCGAGAGAAATAAGAGGAGCGCCTTCCTTAAACTTAAGGAGAAGTTTCACAATCGAGTTCAAGGGTGGAGTTCTCGACTTCTCTCTATGGGAGGTAAAGAGATTTTTATCAAGGTTGTTCTCCAATCTGTCCCTTTATATGCAATGTCCTGCTTTTTGCTTCCAAATAGTCTTTGTAAGGAGATGAAAGCCATTTCATCACGTTTTTGGTGGCAAAAGTCTGCTAATAAAAGAGGGACGCATTGGTGTAGCTGGGAGGAATTGTGCAAATTAAAGGAAGAATGAGGTATGGGTTTCCGAGACTTCGGCAAGTTCAATATTGCTTTGGTCGCTAAACAAGGCAGACGCATTATTATTAACCTAGGCTCTCTCGTTTCTAGGCTTCTTAAATCCAAATACTTCCCCAACTCGTCGTTTATGAAGGCAAATTTGGGGTTCACATTCGTCTCTTATTAGACGAAGTGTGTGGAGTTCGAGGGGTCTTCTAGAGAGGGGTATGGGATGGAGGATCAGGAATGGTATGTCCATTTCTATTTGGAATGATTGTTGGCTCCTGGGGTTCCCTGTTCGTAAAGTAACTTCTTCACAGTCTACGCAAGTGGATTTAGTTTCGGATTTAATTGACATGGACGAAAGAAGTTGGAATATTGATCTCATCAACCCTATCTTTAATGAGGCAGATATAGAATCCATCCTTGATATTCACATGTCGAATTCCAATCAAAATGACATCCTCTGCTGGAAGGGTGAAGGTTCTGGGCTATACACAGTTCGTGCGGCTATAAACTTTTAATTAGCTGTAGAAATGATACTAATGGGACTGATAAGGTTTTCTACATAATTTGGAAGTTTCAGTGTCAAAGCAAGATAAAGATCTTATTGTGGAAATTTACATGAAACTATATTCCTACAATGCAGAATCTACTTACAAAGCGAGTCAGTATTAGCAATTTCTGTCCTAGATGCAACCAGTCAATTGAAGACAATACTCATGTGGGCAGGGATTGTCCATATGCAAGGAAAGTTTGGAGGTTACTTGATATTCGGTGGTCAGACGATGCAAGCAACTTATGTTTCAAGGAATGGCTCCTAAGGCTTTTCATGACTCACAACAAAGGTAAACACATTTGTATTGCAGTCACTATTTGGTCTCTTTGGTTTGCAAGAAACAGAATCATCTGTGAACACCAATACCCTTTGTTCGTAGCCATTGTACAGAAATGCAGGATGTATCTTCGTCACTTCTCCATCCGCACACACGTCTTAGCCTGGTGGAAACCTCCTCTTGAGCCCACAACAAAGTTGAATTTTGATGTTTGTTTCTCCTATGCGCACCAAAAATCTTGCTCGGGTTTTATAATCAGGGATAGTGCTGGGTTTGTTCTTGGATCTGGATTTATTCATACCCACCACATTACCTATGTGTTTATGGCAGAAGCTTTAGTAATCCTCCAAGGTGTTCATTTTGCGAAGGATATTGGCATCACAAGATCAACATTAGAGAGTGATTCCAAGAAGATAACTTAGAAATTGAATGAGAACACAACTGATCTTTCCGAGGTAGGCTGATACATGCATCACAAGGCTCACATCACAGTTGATCTCTTCCAAATGATTCATTCGTCCAAGCCTTGGAAAAGAAGACTAGAACAACAACAGACTTGCGATGACTTTTTGAATGAGATTCTGATCTTATTTGGTCCACATGTCTTCTGGAGATACTACCAGTTGTCTCTTAGCTTCCCAACGGTTCTTGAGTTGCATCAATTCGATATTGATAACTCAATATATGGCTATTTTAGTTAAGACAGTGCATGCAGAAAATCATATACAGGATTAATACATGATTTTGTAAATATTATGAAATTTTCAATATTTTTATTGATTATTTGTAATATAATTTAACGTTGGATGACGCATTATCATTTAGGATTAGATTTATTATTTTATTAGGAATTAAGGTTGAGTCAAAACATTATTCTTAGTTTATTATTATTTTATCAGGAATTAAAGTTAAAGCATGTTTAGTTGTTTTATTCATTAGTTATTTAGGACTTTTAGAACTCATCCCTTATATAAAGGAGGCTTCATTAAACTTTGTAAAATATATTTCTTTGATTAATAATACAACGAGAGCTCGTTTTTTCAAGTACTGATTGTCTTGTGCCTTCGAAGTTTCTTTTCCTGGAGTTTTTTCAAGTTCTTATGAGGGAGATTAATCTTCACACTCCAATTTGCCTTTTCATCGCGACTAGGAGGGTTGGTTAGAACCATATTATCGAGTTTGCCTTTTCATTACGACTAGGAGGGTTCGATAGTAAACTTATTCATATATATTTTCCACAAATCCATTCACACTATTAATCATCTTTACCGTTCACCTTCATAAGGGAGATCTTTTGATTTCTTTATTATCTTATTTCATTTTCAATTTATTTGTCTTTTGTTTATCTTATTCTAGTCTTGTTGTCTTGATTTCAGCACCTAAAAGAAATTCTAAAAGACCCTAGTTGCTGCTGCCACCTTCACATATTCATTCCCCTTTATTCTTCATCGAGCCTAGAACTTTCTAGGTTTGATTTTTCAACAAGAGCAACGTTCATTGATTCGCCACTGCTTCCCTGTCAATTGGTATCAGATTTGGGCTGATTCTTGAAAAGAAACAAGCAATCTTGCTTGTTCTTGCACACAAAACCGTCAAGGTACCCCAACGGAGCTAGTTCGTAAAAGATTCATCATTTCAGGTTCTTTTTTGTTTAATTTTAATTTAGATTCAAATCTTTCTTGTTAGTTTGTTGTTTTTCATAAAAAAAAGACCGAAAAATCAAAAAAGTCAAAAAAAAATCAGAAATTTCAGACGAAGTAATTTAAGGTTGTTTTTCTTCATACATCATATTAATCTTAAGAGTAATGTCCAGTCCAAAATTCACTCCAATCGGAGTTCATTAGAGCCTTCAAATACATCATTCAAGTTTAACGGCAGATTCGATCTAGAATCTTGTCGAATTTCTTGAAATTTCTACAGGAGAAATTTTGTGGTGAAAATTTCCATATTAAAACTACATATATTTAAGATCATTCACAAAAACAATCAAAATTTTTGGAGATCAATAACACCTTCGAACGAAACGATCATGAAAAACATACTGTTTGAGGACTCACTGTTCAACAAAGTCTCCTGGATACTATTGAAGGTATTTGATTCTAAAATTTTACAGGTGGTTTCTACACACATCAAATGACATTCAAGAATTTTTCCAAAAATTTTGGACACCGGTAACTCCCTCAAAAACATTTCTCAAGTTGACCCAGCGTTTTCTAGGTTTATGGTTTGGTTCTTTTTTTTTCTTAGACTCTTAGAGCTTTAGGTTCTTTGTTTTCCTTTTTATTGTTCCTTTACATTACCTAATACATTATCTTCCTTGTGTTAGTAGGACTAAATAGTTTGCATGTTTCTTCCTTCTTTGCATTCTCGTTCTCTTGGAGTCTAACCCTTGTTTGGCATCTTAGAGCTTTTATGTTTTTCTTATTGCCTTTGCCAGTAATCAAACTCCGATACGAACCGTGGAAGACTACTTAGTAAAGTGAGTTTTAAAGAGTAAAAGATCGACTTACCTGCCTCTTGCTGTGTTACTTTCTTGGAGTGACTTGCGATGTTTCTTGCTTTGTTGAATTTTCTTTCCTTTATTTTTAATTTACTTTAAAATTTTCTTTTTAGTGTTATGATTTCAGGATGGGTGACAATAACAACAAGACACTTACGACTATATTAGACGCACTTGAACGACTCACGAAATTTGAAACATGATTTGATGAATTTAATAATACCGTGAGAGAATGATAAGAACCACAATTGGATCTACAAAACTAAAATCCATGACCAAACAATGTTGAACTTTTGGTATCCAGGCGAGCACAACCACGTTCCCAAGCACCCGAACTCTTTGCAAAACCAAAGTTCACGGTCCCGTCTTTCAAAGGACACAACGATCCGGACAAATACATCGATTGGGAAGGAAAAATTGATCTCATGTTCACATATCATGACTGCCCCCAAGCTGAACTAGTTCCCCTCATCACTATGGAATTCGAAGGATATGCTCACAATTGGTGGATGCAAACAAGGAAAAAGATAGACAACTTTCAAATTCAAGAAATCAAGTCTTGGACCGACCTCAAACAAACCATGAGGAACTAATTCCTACCGACACATTATACATGAGAAGTTAAACTACTACTACACTGACTTCGACAAGGTAGAAGTTCATTTGAAGACTACTACAAGGAGATGCAGTCCTTACTCAATAGGGCTAACATAACCAAAGAAGAAGAGGACAACGTGTCAAGATTCATCGTCGGCTTTAACTCAAACATCACTGATCTTCTTGATGATCTTGAATGGGTACGAAAACCTTGAAAATACACTAAAGAAGGCAATAACTATCGAAGCACAAATCCAAAGGAGATTCTGATTCAGAGACCATTACCAAGGTATTTCATCCTCTTACCAAGGTAATCCTTCAAATCCTTCCTCATCTTCTACTCCACATTCTCTAAAAAAACCGAGAGATAACAAACTCGACAAGGAGAAACAATGACCAACAAAGAATAACACACTTCCAGCCCCTAATGACGACACATCCGTTAGAGTCCCGATGCAAGCATCCCACATCCTCCTAGGACGTCCTTGGCAATACAATAATGACATCGCATATTATAGCCAAAAGAACACTTACACAATTCCAATCAAAGGTAAATCGTTCCGACTTAACCCTCTACCCCCTAAAGAGAGTCTTATAGATCAACAATGAATTCACAAGGAGATTGGGAACTTGAAACAAAATGCGAAAAAGGTCACAACTGATAAAAGCCAAACAAATGACCCACGGGTGGCGAGTGAACCTAATTGTGAGAAGAAAAGAGTGACTCAAAATCTATGTGTGAGCACAATAGAATTGATAGAGAACCTTCTTTACAAACAATCTTGCATCCTTGTTCATTTTAGGGAATCAATTGTTTCGATTTCTAACTTTAACAAGGATTTTCCTAGTGTGTTTTCATCTCTTTTATAGGATTTTCGAGAAGTATTAGGTGATCCACCTGACAAATTACCACCGATAAGAGGAAAACAACACCAAACCAATCTAATTCAAGGTTCCATCATACCTCATCAAACAAATAATCTCGAAGAAACCAAAGAGTTGGATTTATTACAAAAAAAGCTATATCAAGGAAAGCCTTAGTAGTGACACCATCTTAATGAAGAAACATGATTTGAATAACTCCACAGATTTTATAGTTCGTGCACAGGGAATCCATGTAAATGATGAAAAAGTGAAAGTAACACGGGACTGGCCCACACCATCTTCCATCACCAAGAGTTGTCGAATGGTGCTAGGTGATCCTCTTGACGGGTTACCACCTGAAAGCCCTAATCACTATGTCATATCAATGAAGAGTCACAATTTACGAGATTTCAAAGGTAAGTATTTTATTACTCATTGTAATGATATTGTAATGTACTTCTCATTTTTACAAGGTAAGACTCTTAAAGTTGTCATTCATACTAAAAACAGATGCTTTAAGTGCGGAAGAGACCGAGGTAAGCAAAACAGAGTAGACGACGCACTACCACGAAGGTTTTGCAGTCCACAAATCTTCTCCCGAGAATTTTTAATTCATGAATCACACTTAGGAGACTTAAGGGTTTACTTTAACAAACTAGTTGACATGGTTTTTCAAGACTCATTCTCACCACACACGAGTCAAACCATGGAGAGAATATTTGAAGCAATCATAAAAAAAACTAATAGTAGTCGATGCCATGTTGAATTTCAACCTAAACATTATATTACAAGACTTGTATGCAAAAGAGGATTTCAAGACTACAAGAAATCAGTTCCTACAAAGAATAAACCTCGACTAAAACACATAAAGACACATCACATTGATCTTGGTAAATGTTTCACAAGTTTTCCTTTAAACACATCTAATTCTATTTCTCTTGGATTTTCATATTCGAGGACAAATCCATTTGAGGAGTGTGGGAATGATACATGAACCAAAGTCCATAATGATAATACATGCTTCTTTGGACTAATGTTTCTACTCGAACCTATTTGAAGAACAAAGTCTCGAAGATTCAAAGCATATCTATTCGGTAAGAATAATGTGAATGAATCATTAAATGATTCTAATGTTACTCCCTTTAATGTTTCAGATTCGAGGTAGATTTTTTTTGAAGAAAGGGAGGATGATACATGCATCACAAGGCTCACATCAAAGGAAGAAATAACAACTATTCCAAATGATCCACTCGTCTAAGCCTTGGAAAAGAAGACTAGAACAACATCAGACTTACGATGACTTTTTGAATGGGATCCTGATTTTATTTGGTCCACATGTCTTCTGTAGATACGACCGTATTTCTCTTAGATTTCAAACGGTTCTTGAATTGCATCAATTTGATATTGGGAACTCAATATGTGGCCATTTTAGTGAAGACAATGCATGTAGAAAATCATATACATGATTAATACGAAATTTTGTAAATATTACGAATTTTTAATATTTTATTGATTATTTGTAATATAATTTAACATTAGATGATGCATTATCTTTTAGGATTAGATTTATTATTTTATTATGAATTAAAGTTGAGTTAAAACATTATTCTTAGTTTATTATTATTTTATTAAGAATTAGAGTTAAGACTTATTTAGTTTGTTATTAATTTATTCATTAGTTATTTAGGACCTTTAGAACTCATCCCCTATATAAAGGAGGCTTCATTCAACTTTGTAAAACATATTTCTTTGATTAATAATACAACAAGAGTTCGTTTTTGTAAGTGCTGATTGTCTTCGAAGCTTCTTCTCCTGAAGTTTTTTCAAGTTCTTGTGAGGGAGATTAATCTTCACACTCTAATTTGATTTTTCATCGCGATTAGGAATGTTGGTTAGAGTCATATTATCGAGTTTGCCTTTTCATTGCGACTGGGAGGGTTCAATAGGACACTTATCCATCTATTTTTTTCACAAATCCATCCGCACCATCAATCATCTTTACCGTTTACCTTCATAATGGAGATCTTTTAATTTCTTTATTATCTTATTTCATTTTCAATTTCTTTATTTTTTTATCTTATTCTAATCTTGTTGTCTTGATTCTAGCACATAAAAGAAACCTTAAAGAATCCTAATTGTTGTCTTTGCCGTCATCTTCCCCTATTCATTTCCCTTTGTTCCTTAAAGAATCCTAGTTGTTGCCGTTATCGTCATCTTCCCCTATTCATTCCCCTTTGTTCTTCATCGAGTTTAGATCTTTATATGTTTAATTCTTCAACAAGAGCAATGTTCATTAATCCTCTACCACTTCCCTATCATAGGATAAGCCGCTTCCCTATCATAGGCCCGATCCTTAGGGATGTAAAGAATGCAGCGGGATTTCTTACCTCGTGCTCATTCGGCTTCACAGGCATAAATGGCAACCGGGAAACGCATACAATGGCAGTTTCTAGTTGTCTCTGACCAATTTTAGATCGAAGATGCGCCGGACAAAGCCCTTCAAGCAGCAGATGACGACCGACGATTCGTAGACCCACCGTGTCTTTTGATTTTCCTTGCAGAGGTCCTTTAATCTTCACCAGACTTTGAAGTCTCTCCTCTGCTCTCACCTTGGCCTTCGTACTTTCGTCAATGTCCTTTGCTTAGGGTGAAGATCTTCGTTTGTTGGCCTCCCCCTCAAGTATGCGTTTTTAGCCTCTGACAGTCCCTGTGATGACGCTCCTTTTTCTTTTGTTATTCGGCTTTTATTTTGTTTTTCTTCAAGAAACTGTTTTTCAGTCTTTGTTCTTGCAATGTAGGGATTGTCCACGTGCTTTTGTTTGCTTTAGTAGTCTTAATAAAATGACACGTTAGTAACCAAAAAAAAACACCATAAGTGCAATATTGTTTATTAAAAAATAAAACTAAAAAATCTAATATTTTACAACTGTTACACCTGAAAAAGACAACCCAATAAGAAAGACACACGTGTAAAAGAAAGTTTCAGCTAAAATATATGAACGCCGCTTAGTCTACTTAAACCCCGAGGGTTTTTACTAAGAGGTACAAGCTCCTGATCTCCCAGTCTCATAATCTAAAGGGTAAGCTTCGAAAACCCCCTTAGCTTTATTTTCGATTTCTCTAGTTTTTCATTTTGATCAGTTTAGGCAGTTCTTCTGTTTTATTTGAAAGGGTTTCTCTTCATTGCTGTGCCCTTTTTAGGTGCTCCTTTTTTCTTTTCCCTAATTTTCTTGTAGTTTCGAATTTCTGTTTTGACGTTTCATAATATTATACAATAATCTGATTTCGTTGCATAAGATCACGAAGGGTTGGGTTTCTTGGGAGATGACTGAAAATCGATATTTGACTGCTGTTTCATTCTTTTCTTGTTTGGTTTTGTGGCATTTGAGCTTGGAAAAAGAAAGACTTTTTTTCTCAGAAAAAAATAAAATTTATTGTTAATTTGGTTTAGGGTTTTAAGAGTGATTAAGGTAAGAGATCAACACAAGGGAAAGTTCAAATCTCGTAATATGGGTTACTCTGTTTAGATTTACCCTTTTCTGTGTTTTCCTATGTATTTAGAGGCTTATTCTTCTATACTTATAGTTTTATTAGTGGGGGATATGTGGGTGGGTTAAAAACCACAATTGTAATTAGGGTTAACATTGTGAAAATTGGAATGAAATAGTGTTGTCGTTCTTCCTCTGTATCTTAACAGTGCTTCATCATCATCTTCTCAAATCTGCTTCTGTACTATCTATTATTGGATTTCCATCTCCATCTACATCATTTTCACTGTTTATTATTACTGTTCTATTTTGTCTGTTTCATTTCTTGAAAGTGAGGTTTGATTTATTGTTTCTCTTAGGATTCAACAATGGCTTTCTTAAGTAAAATCGGGAATATGCTTAGGCAGACCTCGACTACGCAGATCAATGCTCAGTTGTCTTCTTCCAGGCCAGGCCTTTTTCAAGTGTTTCGGTGTATGTCAAACTCGCCAAGCTCGAAAGTTTTTGTCGGAGGTGTGCAACCAACTTTTGTTTATGCTTTAGGTGTAAACTACTTTCTGTTCTAAGGGTTTCTTGTTAACTTTCTTTGATTGCAGGTATTTCATTCCAAACTGATGACCAAGGTCTGAGGGAAGCTTTCAGCCAATATGGTGAAGTTGTTGAAGGTATGCTGCGAAAAATGCATTTGCTTATTTCGATATGTAATTGCCATTATGAAAGGGAGTTAAAAGGTCTTTTGAGATGCTTAAATATTTAACTCTACATGTTGAGTGTCGTGTTGGTTCATAGTTTTTTATTATAATGACATGTCACATGTCCAGTGAAGATATAGATGCTAACGTATGTTTTTAACTTCAAGTCTATGATTTTGAATATGGTGTACTTTGAGTTTGCACTCAAGTTTTTTATGTCCACTGCTTTTGTCTTTGTAAAACAGCTGATTAATTTGATATTTATTGTAGCAAGAGTAATTGTGGACCGAGAAACAGGAAGGTCTAGAGGATTTGGCTTTGTCACATACACCAGTACTGATGATGCTTCCAGCGCAATACAGGCCTTGGATGGACAGGTACTATAAGGCATCTAAGTATCTATTTTAGAGGAATTTACTTCTTTCATATTGGAAGTTTTGGGGTATTTGCAGGTTGTTGATCTTTCGTTAAGCTTCATAGGATGCTAATGTATTTTATAATGAGCATATATGCTTGAAGCTTTGTACGGAGAGATTAAAATTAGAATATGATGCATGTAATTTCCGTTTTGTAATCCTATTGGGTCTATTCTTCTCATTGTGCTGCAACTATGGTAAAACTTTTTTGTTTTGTTGGCTGCAAATTGCATCTAGGCCCATGTTACTAATGTGAACGATGTCTTTAGAAATATAGCATTCCAAGTTAATTTTATATGAATATGCTTGTCAAATTCACTATCAGCATCTTAATACATAGTGTATTCTTTGTTAGGGTCTCAATGTTCATGTTATAACTTGTTTTCCCTTAGCAACTTACCGGGATCACTTTCATATATTGCAACTAGGCCTATTGGTTTGTTGTTACTTTTTCAATGAACTACATATTCCACGCTAATTTTCTCAATTGCTCGACTTATGAATTATTTTCATTACTTCAATTTTTTTTGTCATATAGGCCTTAATTTGCGCATGTATGTTCGAGTAATTGGTTTGGTGTATGAAAGTATTATCATCGTAATGTTCTTGGTTAATCTGTCTGTTATAGATAATGGTGAAAACAGTAGTTTTATCTTTGTCTACCCTGTTTGATTTTGCAGACGCTTAACATAACAGCTTTGGTTCTTATATCCGCGGTAGTTATTTGTGGGATTTTTTGGTTGTCTGAATTCTTATTGTAGGTTCTCCATGGCCGCCAAGTAAGAGTAAACTATGCAGCTGAGAGAGCTCCTCGTAACTATGGTGGTGGCGGCTATGGTGGTGGTGGCGGCGGCTATGGTGGTGGCTATGGAGGTGGCGGCTATGGTGGTGGCGGCGGCGGCTATGGTGGTGGTAATTATGGCGGTGGTGGTGGCTACAACAGAAATTCTGGCCCTGCTTCTGGAAATTATGAGGGTAATGTTGGTGGACATGGTGGTGGTGGTGGTGGTAACTATGGTGGTTTTGATCAATCTGCTGCAAGCAATTTCGATAGTGGGAGTTTCAATGTTGGTGGTGGCGGAGTTGATAATGTTGCCAGTGGTGGTCCAGCTGGATATGGAAGTCAGAATATGGGATTTGATGGTGGTGATCAATTTGGTAGTGCCGAAGATGGCTTGCAGAGGGGGGGAGAAGCATTCGACTCAAATGAGCCAGTGAACGGGAGCTTTCGGGATGATGATGATGACAACGGAAGTGATTTTGCTAAAAGGGCATGATGATGCAGGGTCTGTCTTCTAGTAGTAAATTGTTTGGTTATTAGTTTCTTGGAATTAATTTTTATTTTGATCAAATTATGTGACTTATTGGTATTTGTAAAACTTGTACGACTTCCGTGGGCGTCTCTTTCGTGAAGAAGTGAATTTCCTTGGAGGAAGAAAGAATAATTTTATATTCAGTCTTGAAAAAGTAACTTTCTTTTGAGATTAGAATTGGCATGGCTGATAGCAAATTAGCAAATGTCTAAGAGTTACAACATGAATGCAGAGACTCAAGTCGTAGGCTTTTAATGTCTAGAATTCCTCCATTTCTGAGAGGCCGGCTTTGAGAATGCTCCATTTGCTGTTAGTGCTAAAATAGAACTGGGATCTTGTCAAGATATGAACATTGCCCCATGCATACAAGTGGAATGGAGCATAACTTAGAACAGCTTTTGATGATTGAGATTGGAAGCAGTGTAGGCAGTGCGTTTATCTGTCTGCTGATCATCATTCTCTTGAATGTCAACCATGCTCCTCCACCTTCGTTGCACATCGTCCCTCCGATGGCTTTGGCGACTACCTTCCCTATCGATTGAAAATTTATTACTTGGGTAATATTCTTTGGAATCCTAATCCTATGTTTGATTTGAATTGCCACCGAGATGGAAAAGATTATTACCAACTCTTAACACTTTTGGGTCAAAATGATTGGAATGTGATTTCCTCCTTTTCTTTAGCTTTTTGTCTATTCCCACTAAATTGGACAATATTGTCACTTAAATAATTAAATTTTAAGTTTTTAGGCTTAATTATAAAATAAGCGTTCAAATAATATTGTTTTTCTCAAATATGTGTCCAAATATTTTTTTGAATCATTCATGTATCTAACGTTACAAACGTTTATCAATGCTTGGACTATAACGGCCGTTAAATTCCACTGTTAAATGACATGTGACACATTCTGATAATTTTATTTAAAATAAAAAACAATTTTTTTTTTTTATAAAAAATCTAAAATTTTGAAAAAACTTTAAAAAGAACTCAACTTTGAAAACTCTAATTTAAAAAACCCTTAATTTGTCTAAAATTATATATAAAAAAATTAAATCCTTAAAAACCCCTAAAACCATCCCAAAATCCCTAACCCTAACTTACTGTCATTGTTGTTGTCGGTCAACCGTCTGTCGTTGTTGTTGTCATTGGTCGACCGCCGCCATCATTGTCAAACACAAATCCCACGTCGGCCACTATTGCTGGTCATTCCCAAGTCGTCGCTCCAATGCCACTTACCTTCATTCCTTCGGACGAAAACCAAAATCCAATTTAAAATCTTTATAGTTTTCAAACGTTTATTTTATATTAATTTACTCATTCATTTTGAAGCAATCATCAACGTCTATTTTGACAACAGTGAAGAAATCAAGCTTAGTGTCAAACCGTGGCTTGGTCGCACGATGTTTTATGTCGAACAACGATGGAAATTTCAAAATCAAATTGCTACCAACATGCCACCTTCACCCGTTTCCAGCCACCACCAATATCATCAAACACCGGTCATCTACTCGTCCCCAGACTTTACTACCAGTCATTTCCCTTGTCGTTGCCCTAGCATTAGGATCAGGGATTTTGAATTTTGGGAGATTTGATTTTTATTTTTATAATTTTCGAAAAAAACATGTTTTTTTTATAAATATAATAATTTTTTGGAATTTTTTAAAATTACCAGAGCATGACATGTGTGACGTAATGAAATTTTTTAACGGTTATTACGTCCCGAGCACCTAAAATGATAACATTTGTAACGTTAACACCTAGATGATTAAAAAAAAGTTTGGGCACCTATTTAAGAAAATTAGTATAGTTTGGACACTTATTTTATAGTTAAGCCTATTAATAATTTAAATATATTATCTAATGGTTACCTTGTATTTGTGTTGATTGATTTTAGGATCCCTTTAGAATTATGTTTTCTCTAAGTGATCCTCTACTCTTTCGGTCTGATAAAAATTAAGAGATTGAAGCATATTCAAACACATAAGTTTTGCATGTTGGGTAAACACATTTAAACAAAACAAGCTACCAATCACTATACTTTTGTACATGCATTTAAAATAATATTATTAAAGCGGTGGCCTAAGCTCTCCCTCAATATGTAATGTATTGTTGTTTCCTACCATATTATTTGATTTAGGAGATTGTTAGTATAATGTGTTGGAAATGAATAATGTAAAATCACACTGTTAGCGCTGACAAGACAAACTAAAAATATAATCAACAAGTGAACAATCGAAACCGTGTCGTGGTGAAAACCACTGCATTAGAAACAAATTCTCCTCGATGTGTGTAATCGCTGTGATAGGCGGATCGTCCTCTGAGGTTAACATGATCGCTTTGAAAATTCGTATACCCGAAATCGAGTGGATTGTTGGTGGTACTGCTCTTCCGATAGCAACATAGAAAAGAAGCTAAGAAAGTCTTTGAATGTTGAGAGGATTTGTGAGTGTTGAGTGAGTTGAGAAGCTAACATTGATTTTCTATTTATAGGTTGAGTTTAGGGATAAAAACATCCAAGAAAAATCATATATAAATCTAATTTAATTTTTGAATTTAATCTCTGTCGAGGATACGTACTGCCACGAGCCATGATCTTGACCACGAGCCGAGCCGAGCCACGGATGGACAGCATGGCAGCGGCACGCGAGATGGTCCCTTGTTCTCTATCACTCAACAAGGGAGGGAAGAATGAACACTATAAATACCCATGCCAGTGGTATTTTCGACTCAATGTGGGATAGTGTTAGAGCATTACCAATATTCCCCCACTAATGCGAAAGAATTCTTCTGAAACTCAAAAAATAACCTCATCGAAAGAGCAATAGCGGAATTAGTTGCTTAAGCACTAGTGAACGTATCTTGAACAAGTACATAGTGATGATGAATAATTCTTTTCTCAGATAAGTGAAACTAGTCTTGAACTTTCTAAGATAGGTTAAAGTCATAACACACAATTAATCCTTTCATCCACTGAAGTCATCGATGTGTAAGACTATCTTACCTCATGATTTTATTAAGTCTATTAGAAAAAATGCCCAAGGTTTTTCATAGAAGGTGGATAATCCTTCTCACTTACGTAGGTTATTTCATCAGATTTATCTGAACATAAACCACCTTAAAGTTAAGCTATGAAATAATTAAGAGCCTTTTAGAATAACTCAACCTCTCAAAGGTTATGGTGATTTTCTTCAAGTTCATTGTAACATCCCAAAAGTTGGACTAGTGATTAAAACGTAAGTTTTTGAAACTTTGTGATCAATTTCAAAAAATTTAAAAGTTTAAGGACTTAATTGAAGTATCTTGGTGTTGGAGTTAGTAGTAAAGTTGGAAACTAGAAAGGGTATAATGGTCATTTGATAAGAATATAATTAAAAATTATATTGAGGGAGATATATATATACACGTGGGGATTGAGGAATAAAAGGGAAAAGAAAAATATGGAGAGTTTTGGGGTTCAACTATCTTCTTCTTCTTTTTCTCTTCCCGTGACTCCATGAATAAGGTAAGTTGGTTTCAAATTGATTATTCCTTTCATTTTAAAGTTGATTTTGATTCTTGGAATAATAAGAAAGCTTAAGGTGGCTTAAAACTCAAAGATGAATATGTTATGAAAGATTAAAGGTAAAAAGTTTTTAAGGGAATTATTGAGAAAGAGTTAGTAAATAAGTTTTGAATTGAAACTTGACTTGTTATAAGCTGAAATAAGAAATCTAAAGTGTTAGAAAGGGGTTTAGAACATGTTGAATGTTTGGTATAATTCTTGAGTTTAAGTATTATAGTGATATATTGAATATTATGATGTGTTCAAGTGATATAAGATGGTTTAAGTGAGTATAGTTGAATTTGAAGTAATGAAAGGAGTTCAAAGTATGAAGTTTATGCAAGTTTAGTTAATTTTCGGGTTAAAATAAGAAATTCTGGGCAAGGGGTATCAGTATTGTTCATTCAGTACCGATACTTCAAAGAGAGTATGGGTATTTATACTGGATGAACACTATCGATACCATAAGTCAAAAATTGATAAACTATTCAAGGAGTATCGATACCGAATGAGTAGTATCGATACTAGGGGTATCGATACCATTGAGCAAGTATCAATACAATTTTAAAGATGAATTTTAGAATCGAAATTGGGTATCGATACTGAAGTATAGTATCGATACCATAGGGTAAAAGTATTGATAATGTACCTTGGGTACCGATACTACTCATATGGAAATTGTAAATTAAGTACTTTGTATAGCTTATGTTATATACGATTGATTAATAGTGATTCAACTTAAGATATTCATATCAATTATATGTATCGTGTAGATATCGAACAAAAGCATATACCGGATGAGTTAACGAGATAAGATCGATCAAGAAAGAGGTAAGTGTATTGCCTGGACTAGTGAGGCTGAGGTGAGTGCATATTAGTATGAAATATGATTATATGGAAATTAAACTTACGACAAGTCTGTTTTAGACATTTTGAATATATGATTGCATGAGTAAAAAAATGATTATGAATTGTACTATATGAATATACCTTGTTTGCATTACATGTTATGTGATATCTGTTATATGACAATGATCTACGTGACCTTATAAGAATATTATATGAATTATGTGAAAAATAATATATGAGATTACATGCTTATGTGATAACATGAGAAAGTGATATAAGCTATATGGTATAAATATAAATGATTATATGAACATGAAATACAAGCTATGTGATGAGGATCTACGCATTTATATGTGTATGAGAAGATATAAGAACAAAATATAAGCCATGTGATATGAACTATGTGATTTAATTGTTTATGTAATATGGTTTAGTTGAATACATGAAAAGGTGATATAATCTATGTGATGCAAAACTATGTGAAATAGTGAAATAATTAAATCGTAAAGCCAATAGTATGTGTTATGAGAGCTAGGAGTATAATTGGCATGCCAAGAGTCGAGGGTTCTACGCGGTCCTTCAGGACATCTATGTGGTCCTTCGGGACATTTTATATGGTATTCAGTGCAATTTATACGAGCTGTGGTGACAGTATTTGTGCATAACCTCAATGCACTCACATATGTTTAGTTCTCAGAGTGTACTATGGGCTATTAAATAAAGATAACATAAATAATTGTATATGATGTTGTGTGTTTTGTTTTCTAAAAGGTATGTTATGACATTCACAAATGTTAAGTACAAGATTATATGATTAAAGGAATAAATGATAATATTGATAATGATGTGAATGATGATAATGATGATATACATATATGTATGCACTTTGTTATATGAAATTTTCTATGGTTTTGTATGTTATCATTGTATGGAATGTTCATGCATTATTAAATATTTGAAGTTTCTATTATACTTTTTATATGCCTCAGTAAGTCTGTGACTTAGCGTATGAGTGTTTCACACATAGGTTTTGAGAAGCAAGATTAAGCAAGTCAGGTCAGCTCCTCCTTTCCGAAGATCAGATCATAAAATAATTTGAATAATATGTATTGGTTATCATGAATGTAGTTGCCATGTAATTAAAGATTTTAATCAAATATGCTCTTATCAGTTTTTGTAAAACTATATTATTGTATTTAATATAAATTATTCAATTTTCAATGTAAACTTGAATTTCTAGCTATTTTGTAAAAGTAAACGATTTGAAAAGTCAATGTGACACCTCAGACTTGTATCCGGGTCGGATATGGGTTAGGGGTGTGACATTCATTATAAATTAATCACCCAAAGTATGTGATAAAAAATCATTAATAATAAATATTCAACCTCATTAATCGGTGAATTCAATATGTCCTTCTCACTAGGACCATCCAAACTCTTTGAATTGAATTCATTAAGATTTTTTCATAAAATTAACCTTTCTAACGGTAAGTTCATTTTGTCCTTCTCAATTAGGACTACCCCCTCATCTATGGGTTATGAACTTATTAAAAATAGATATTCAACCAAAGTTGGTAAATTCATCAAGTATTTCTCACTAAGACCACCCAAAAACTGGGCTATGAATTTATCAAGAGAAACCAAGCTCATCCTGTGCATGTACATTAATTGTCATATGGATATGTAGATAAAATGTACATTATGAGTCTTTCCATGGCTTTTTTGACCACATTGAACTTAGATAACTAAGTTGGGTATCCACCATAAATTCCTCAACCAATGGGTTTTACACCCATCCCCCTCGATGAATCTAGGACCAGTTTCTTGCTTAACCCTTTGGTAAGCGAATCTACTAGATTCTTTTTCGACTTCACATACTCTAAAGAGAGTACTCCATTCCTTATTAAGTATTTAATAGATTCATGCCTTATGCAAATGTGCCTCTTATTACCAGTGTAAGCTTGGTTCTTAATGTAACACTCACATACTGATGCGGGTGATCCGATCCGATCTGAGGTGTCACATTAAGGCCACCGGAGTGACCCACGATAAAAAACTTAGAAAATTAAAAATTTCTTTTTAAACGTCTAAAATCATAAAAAAAATTATAATTAAAATACAAGTTCGGAAAACCATTCATATATTACAGACATAATTAAAATCATACACGTTTCAAACTCGGATTTAAAAAAAGAATACCACCTACATGCCTCCTAAACACATGCACCGCACTCTGCAAGTAACGTTGGTGGAACTCCAATACTGATGTTTATAGTTGCACTGGTTCAATCATTTTAACCTGAAATAGTGAGTAACAGAGTGAGCTTTGGGAAGCTCAGTAATACAGTACTACCAAATGATGCTGAAGGACATGCAAATAATAGGTAAGCATGATTTCCTTATTGATTCAAACACTATAGATTTTTGTTAGGAATGGAGGTCCCACTAATATTTCAGGTAGTAAATGACATGAAGGTTACAGTTTATAGAAAACGTTCAGAGGACTAGGTTCAGAGATCATAATAGGGTGTCTAGTGTGTTCCCACAAAACCAGTGAAAATGTACAGATCTTTTTAAAACAGTAGCAGTTTAAAACATATTTTTAAAACCCATAGTAAAACCTTCCAACCGAACGCCAATATGTAGTTCTCAAAACTGTATTCATAAGGACTTACCCTAGGCCCAAAGGGCATAGACGCCAACCTAAGGATCACCTTGGGTCCATAAGATCTTTCCCTAATAGAAGTGTAGGTTCCCACCTAAGGGAGTGCCTTTAGGCCCATAAGGACTTATGCAATGTACACAAAAGAGGAATCACCCTAAGGGAATTCCTTAGGGTCCAAAAAGTCATACCACTAGTCCCATTAGGCCTAGGAGACCACACAAGAGTCGTCTTAAGTCCATAAGGAATTACCAGTCGGTGCTGAAGCTATACAAGGAATTACCAGCAACGATTGAACCTGCTAGAGTCTTCAGTTACAATAGAGTCCCAGAATACCCCGTATAAAAATAATTTCAGTTAGTAAATAGAGATATCAGAAATCATAGTAGAGATCAAAGATCAAAACAAAAATCAGAGATCAGAAAAGATATCAAATTTTAGAGCAGAAATCAGAGGTCAGACTATATTTCAGATAACAGAGACATACTTTTAAAATAAAAGAAAATATACGTATGATCAGGGAACACACTAGTAGTTCCAGATATTATTTGGAGGAAATTGGTATTTATCATATAGTAAGTCATGAAACTTATGTAAACTGAATAAACTCATAGATGAGATCCTCATAAAAGGGTTTGATAGCTGACAGATTCATCAGTATTCATAACGTGATTTATCATGATCATATAGTATTCGGATATTTTTCGGAGGCACTACGTATCAGAAAGGTATTCAAAATCCTTTACATCAGAGTTACTCGTGTTTTCATATATGACAGGAGTAATTCCATTATCCAGGAAATCATAGGCATTTTGAGAATTAGGTTCTTGGAGAATTCTTAGTGACTTGAGCTAATAAAGGAGAAAAGAAAATTCAGGGCGTTTACGATTTGTGTCAATCTATCGGAATATCGAGTTAACTCGAACTATACAAATCCCATCAATGATACCTGTCAACCGGTCAAATCGTTGCACTTCAAGGGTATTCACTCTTTAATACCGAAAACTCTTGTCAATTGTTCATCTCCAGAATCATCGCTGAATGGATCTTAGGGAGACAAACAAATTTTTCAAATGGTATTTATTTATTTCTACATTGTAACGATATCAGGAAATGTCGACATGTTTGATTAGTATTCAAAACCCTTATGGACCATTATCAGTGTTTCTAGACTTATCCAAGTTATTTGCTTAATTCAAGGTCATTTGGGTACTTAAATCAATTAGTATTCAAGTTTATTCCGGTCACTTCAGAGTTTCCAAAGTAACTCGGTTATTTCTGCAATTCGAATACATACAATACTTCGATTCAGTTCAACTTGGTTATATATTGGTATTCGAGGTTAATTTGTTTATTTTAGAGCTTAGGGTATTTAGTTACTCCAGAGCTTAGACGTTCATCGAATCATATTACACTTTAAGGGCATTCCAAATAAATATGGAATTTAATCGGTGATTCCAAGATTCAAGTGGATCATAATATAAGTTCTCAAGCGTCTCATTATCATAGTCATCCATAGTCCTTTTCACACTTTAAGGGTATTATCGTCGTTTCATTCAATTATGTCAGTGGCATTACTTTTGATAACTTAGGCTTCAAGTGTTTAATCAAGAATCGAAGTTTATAGCCTTGTGCTTTCTCTAAGTTTTAAAATTGATTGAAATATATTTTACAGATAAATTAGGAGTTAACAAGTGCATCATAAATTTTATCAGGTCGTAATACATATTCTTGGGGTAATTTAACTATTAGGATCAATACATACAATTTTTACAACTCGAGGGTGTTTTCGTAATTTTACCTCATAATGATATTTTGTAATTTTACCCAACTTAAGTATTTTATAATTTCTTATCCAAGTACCTTTGGTAGTTAACCTTTAATGAGGTAAATCAGAATTTACAAATCCTAGGGTTGATTGCTTTACCACTTAATCACAGAACTTGCACTTAAATTCCTATCGGTCCCCCAATTTCTTATAAGAGTCATTTGAGTCATAATTGGTTATCGACTTTTTATCGTATTCAGATCGAGTTTAGAAATAATTTAATATACATATGAGATCAATAATATTCATCCATGTATCTACCAATTCCAACATGTTCCTTAAAGCATGTATTAGGTAGTAATGTATTACCTCGATTTTGATACCCCACCGATCGAACATTTAAACTCCATTAGATCACTCTCAAACTTGAATTTAAAATCCATAATTCCTCGGATGCATAGCAACCAAATTTATGTTAGAAACTGAACTTAATCGAAATACCAACTTGAATTCGAAGATAAAACACTGAAAAATGGCTTACCGGGTATGAATTTGCAAAACGGACTTCGGATTCGGACTCATGACGTCGAAAAACATAAAATATGTTTTTCAAAATTTTGACATTTTAGTTCAACGATCAAAGTCAACGGGTTGACTCGATCTGGTCAAACAGAGATGGTTCGATTAGGTTGCTCGGTTGGGGTCGGTCTATACCTGCTGGATCGGTTTTAGAAGAAACCATAGCTGGGGACGAGCCCCACGGATATTTCCAGCACGTGGCGGTGCGTGCAGTGGCGATGGAGGTCGTGGTGGTCGATCGATTATTCATACGAGCAAACAACTCAAAACAACCCAAAAAATTGACCAAAATCCACGATAAAATAGTCGAAAATATTGAAAACTTACCCTTAACGTCAGACGACGAAACTGACGACAATAGACGATAGCTTCAGTTAGGTTAGGAGCAGATGACGATACAGAACTCAGTGGCGGCGGCTGTGAGGTGGACTAACGACTGAGTTGGGCCGAATTTGCAAAAAATAAATAAACGACGGGGTGAGGTTCTCAGCGATGATTCAAGCGTCTATTCACACTGATCGACACCGAATCACGCTTTGGTGATGCCTGGGTCTTGTTACTCAATCGACGATGAGTCAACCAGAGGTGACAGCGCGATCCAACGGTTATCGGACGGCGTTGAATCGACGGGGGCAACGACGGCTAGGGTAAATAATTTGGGGGAATTTTAGAGAATTTTTTATCATAGGGGGTTCTAATATTTTATTTTTCACTTACCATGAAAAATGAGAAAATTCAGGTTTAAGTCCCTAAACTTCCCACAAGTTTCAAAACTAAGCTACAACTTTTTAAAAATTTACGATTTGGTTTTTAATTTTTCCCTTGTTACGACTTTAATTCGATACTTATAATTATTAAAATTTAGCCCCTAAATTGGGGTGCAACAATTCTCCTCCCCTTAAAAGAATTTCATCCTCGAAATTCACTCAAGTCACAAAAATGCCTAAGTGAAGCTTTCAAAAATTCTTCATTATCTTCAGGTAGATTTTACAGAAGTATGGGTCATCTTTAATAATCCTTAACTAGTTGAATATATATTCTCATTCGAATTCTCCTTTATTGTAATAAAAAAATCTGAACGGAATTATCCTTGTGGAATCAATTCGACTTGGTTACGAGGTTCGGTTCATAGAGCGGTAACATATCCCAATTTCATTTATGGAGTCAAGTCAGAATTTCTTGGATGAAAAACTCTCACATTACATGTGAGGCACTTTACAGAATTTGGACAAATGTTATTGCATTCCTTTATGCATAGGTCGAGCCCTAACAGATAGAAAACTTAGGTTAGCCCTAACACATGAGAGCCACCAGAGTGACCCACAGTAAAAATCTTAGAAAATTAAAAATTTCTTTTTAAACGTGTAAAATCATAAAACAATTATAATTAAAATACAAGTTCGGAAAACCATTCATATATTACAGACATAATTAAAATCATACACGTTTCAAACTCGGATTTAAAAAAAGAATACCACCTACATGCCCCCTAAACACATGCACCGCACTCCACAAGTAACGTTGGTGGAACTCCAATACTGATGTTTATAGTTGCACTGGTTCAATCATTTTAACCTGAAATAGTGAGTAACAGAGTGAGATTTGGGAAGCTCAGTAATATAGTACTACCAAATGATGCTGAAGGACATGCAAATAATAGGTAAGCATAATTTTCCTTATTGATTCAAACATCTATAGATTTTTGTTAGGAACGGAGGTCCCACTAATATTTCAGGTAGTCAATGACATGAAGCTTACAGTTTAGAGAAAACGTTCAGAGGACTAAGTTCAGGAGATCATAATAGGGTGTCTAGTGTGTTCCACAAAACCAGTGAAAATGTACATATCTTTTTAAAACAGTAGCAGTTTAAAACATATTTTTTAAAACCATAGTAAAACCTTCCAACCGAATGCGAATATGCAGTTCCCCAAAACTGTATTCATAAGGACTTACCCTAGGCCCAAGGGCATAGGCGCCAACCTAAGGGAGCACCTTGGGTCCATAAGATCTTACCCTAGTAGAAGTGTAGGTGCCCACCTAAGGGGAGTGCCTTTAGGCCCATAAGGACTTATGCAATGTACACAAAAGAGGAATCTCCCTAAGGGAATTCCTTATGGTCCAAAAAGTCATACCACTAATCCCATTAGGTCCAAGAGACCACACAAGAGTCGCCTTAAGTCCATAAGGAATTACAAATCGGTGCTGAAGCTATACAAGGAATTACCAGAAACGACTGAACCTGCTAAAGTCTTCAGTTATAATTGAGTCCCAGAATACCCCGTATAAAAATAATTTCAGTTAGTAAATAGAGATATCAGAAATCAGAAAAGAGGTCAAAGATCAGAACAAAAATCAGAGATCAGAAAAGATATCAAAGTTCAGAGCATAAATCAGAGCTCAGGCTATATTACAGATAACAGAGACATACTTTTAAAATCAAAGAAAACATACGTATGATCAGGGAACACACTAGTAGTTCCAGATATTATTTGAAGGCGATTGGTATTTATCATATAGTAAGTCATGAAACTTATGTAAACTGAATAAACTCATAGATGAGATCCTCATAAAAGGTTTGATAGCTGACAGATTCATCAGTTATTCATAACGTGATTTATCATGATCATATAGTATTCGGATATTTTTCGGAGGCACTACGTAATCAGAAAGGTATTCAAAATCCTTTACATCAGAGTTACTCGTGTTTTCATATATGACAGGAGTAATTCCATTATCCAGGAAATCATAGGCATTTTGAGAATTAGGTTCTTGGAGAATTCTTAGTGACTTGAGCTAATAAGGGAGAAATGAAAATTCAGGGCGTTTACGATTTGTGTCAATCTATCGGAATATCGAGTTAACTCAAACTATACAAATCCCAATAATGATACCTGTCAGCCGGTCAAATCGTTGCAGTTCAAGGGTATTCACTATTTAATACCGACAACTCTTGTCAATTGGTCATCTCCAGAATCATCGCTGAATGGATCTTAGGGGGACAAACAAATATTTCAATTGGTCTTTATTTCATTTCTACATTGCAACGATATCAGGAAATGTTGACATGTTTGATTAGTGGATCAAAACCCTTATGGATGGTACAACATATAAGATCATCAGTGTTTCCAGACTTATCCAAGTTATTTGCTTAATTCAAGGTCATTTGGGTACTTAAATCAATTAGTATTCAAGTTTATTCCGGTCACTTCGGAGTTTCCAAAGTAACTCGGTTGTTTCTACAATTCAAATACATACAATACTTCCATTCAGTTCAACTTGGTTATATATTGGTATTCTAGGTTGATTTGTTCATTTTAGAGCTTAGGGTATTTAGTTCTCAGGCCGTCTCATTATCATAATCATCCATAGTCATTTTCACACTTTAAGGGTATTATCGTCGTTTCATTCAATTATGTCAGTGACCTTACTTTTGATAACTTAGGCTTCAAGTGTTTAATCAAGAATCGATGTTTATAGGCCTTGTGCTTTCTCTGAGTTTTAAAACTGATTAAAATATATTTTACAGATAAATTAGGAGTTAACAGGTGCATCATAAATTTTATCAGGTCGTAATACATATTCTCGGGGTAATTCAACTATTAGGATCAATACATACAATTTTTACAACTCAGGGGTGTTTTCATAATTTTATCTCATAACGATATTTTCGTAATTTTACCCAACTTAAGTATTTTCATAATTTCTTATCCAAGTACCTTTGGTAGTTAACCTTTAATGAGGTAAATCAAAATTTACAAATCCTAGGGTTGATTTCTTTACCACATAATCACAGAACTTGCAATTAAACTCCTATCGGTCCCCCAATTTCTTATAAGAGTCATTTAATTCATAATTGGTTATCGACTTTTTATCGTATTCAGATCGAGTTTAGAAATAATTTAATATACAGATTAGATAATAATATTCATCCATGTATCTACCAATTCCAACATGTTCCTTAAAGCATGTATTAGGTAGTAATGTATTACCTCGATTTTTATGCCCCACCGATCGAACATTTAACCTCCATTAGATCACTCTCAAACTTGAATTTAAAGTCCAATAATTCCTCGGATGCATAGCAACCGAATTTACGTTAGAAACTGAACTTAATCGAAAGACCAACTTGAATTCGAAGATAAAACACTGAAAAATGGCTTACCGGGTATGAATTTGCAAAACAGACTTTGGATTCAGACTTATGACGTCGAAAAACATAAAATATGTCTTTTCAAAAATTTTGACTTTTCGAGTCAACGATCAAAGTCAACGGGTTGACTCGATCTGGTCAAACAGAGATGGTTCGACTAGGTTGCTCAGTTGGGTCGATCTATACCGACTGGACTGGTTCTAGAAGAAACCATAGCTGGGGACGAGCCCCACGCATATTTCCAGTGCGTGGCGGTGCGTGCAGTGGCAATGGAGGTCGTGGTGGTCGATCGATTATTCATACGAGCAAACAACTCAAAAAAAACCCAAAAAATTGACCAAAATCCACGATAAAATAGTCAAAAATATTGAAAACTTACCTTAACGTCAGACGACAAAACTGACGACAATAGACGACAGCTTCAGTCAGGTTAGGAGCAGGTGATGATACAGAACTCAGTGGCGGCGGCTGTGAGGTGGACTAACGACTGAGTTGGGCCGAATTTGCAAAAAAAATAAACGACAGGGTGAGGTTCTCAGCGGTGATTCAAGCGTCTATTCACACTGATCGACACCGAATCACGCTTTGGTGATGCCTGGGTGTTGGTCCTCAATCGACGACGAGTCAACCAGAGGTGACAGCGCAATCCAACGGTTGTCGGACGACGATGAATTGACGAGGGCATCGACGGCTAGGGTAAATAATTTGGGGGAATTTTTAGGGAATTTTTATCACGGGGGGTTCTGATATTTTATTTTTCACTTACCATAAAAAATGTGAAAATTTAGGGTTAAGTCCCTAAACTTCCCACAAGTTTCAAAACTAAGCTACAACTTTTTAAAAATTAACGATTTGGTCTTTAATTTCTCCCTTGTTACGACTTTAATTCGATACTTATAATTATTAAAATTTAGCCCCTAAATTAGGGTGCGACAATTCTCCTCCCAATAAAAGAATTTCACCCTCAAAATTCACTCAAGTCACAAAAATGCCTTAGTGAAGCTTTCAGAAATTCTTCATTATCTTCAGGTAGATTTTACAGAAGTAGGGTCATCCTTTAATAATCCTTAACCAGCTGAATATATTTCTCTTCCGAATCTCCTTTATCATAATAAAAAAATCTAAACGGAATTATCCTTGTGGAATCAATTCGACCTTGGTTACGAGGTTCGGTTCATAGAGCGGTAACATATCCCAATTTCATTTCTGAAGTCAAGTCAGAATTTCTTGGATGAAAAACTCTCACATTACATGTGAGGCACTTTACAAAATTTGGACAAACATTATTGTATTCCTTTATGCATAGGTCGAGCCCTAACGGATAGAAAACTTAGTTTATCCCTAACACATTAGAGCCACCAGAGTGACCCACAGTAAAAATCTTAGAAAATTAAAAATTTCTTTTTAAACGTATAAAATCATAAAATAATTTATAATTAAAATAAAGTTTGAAAACCATTAATATATTATAGACATATTAAAATCATACACGTTTCATACTCAAATTTAAAAACAGAATACCACATACATGTCCCCTAAACACATGGACCGTACTCCGCAAGTAATGCGATGGAACTCCAGTACTTATCGATAGTTACAATGATTCAATCCTTTTAACCTGAAATAGTGAGTAACAGAGTGAGCTTTGGGAAGCTCAGTAATATAGTACTACCAAATGATGCTGAAGGACATGTAGATAATAGGTAAGCATAGTTTTTCTTATTGATTCAACACCTACAAATTTTTGTTAGGAGCAGATATCCCACTAATATTTCAGGTAGTAAACGATATGAAGCTTACAGATCAAAGGAAACGTTCAGAGGACTAGGTTCAGGAGATCAGAATATGGTGTATAGTTTGTTCCTACAAAACCAATGAAAATGTACAGATCTTTTTAAAAACAATAGCAGTTTAAAATGTATTATTAAAAAACCATAGTAAAACCCTCAACCGAACACCAATATGCAGTTCCCCAGAACTGCATCCATAAGGACTTACCCTGGGCACAAAGGGCGTAGGTGAGAACCTAAGGGAGCACCTTGGGTCCATAAGGTCTTACCCTAGCCAAAATATAGGTTCCCACATGAGGAGAGTGTTGTCAGGCTCATAAGGACTTACCCAATGCACACAGCAAAAGAGCCATCCTAAAGGAGTGCCTTAAGGTCCATAAGATCTTAGCACTAGGACCATTAGTCTCAAAAGCCCACCCAAGAGTCACCTTAGGTCCATAAGGAATTACCAGCAGCGATTGAACCTGTCAGAATCTTCAGTCATACCAGAGTCCCAGAATACTCGTATAAAAATAATTTCAGTCAGTAAATAGATATATCATAAATCAAAGAGAGAGATCAGAACAAAAATCAGAGATTTGAATAGATATCAAAGTTTAGAGCAGAAATTAGAGGTTAAACTATATTTCAGATAACATATATATACTTTTAAAATCAGAGAAAATTTGTATGATCAGGGAACACACTAGAGGTTCCAGATATTATTCGGAGGCGATTGGTATTTATCATATAGGAAGTCATGAAACTTCTATAAACTGATTAAACTCAGAGATGAGATCCCCATAAAAAAGGTTTGATAGCTTACAGATTCATCAGTTATTCAGAACGTGATTTATCAGGATCATATAGTATTCAGTTATTCTTGGAACACACTAGAGGTTCCAGATATTATTCAGAGGCGATTGGTATTTATCATATAGAAGTCATGAAACTTTTGTAAACTGGTTAAACTCAGAGATGAGATCCCCATAAAAAGGTTTGATAGCTGACAGATTCATCAATTATTCAGAACATGATTTATCAGGATCATATATATTCAGATATTTTTCGAAGGCACTATGTAATCAGAAAGGTATTCAAAATCCTTTACATCAGACTTACTCATGTTTTCATATATGACGGGGGTAATTCAATTATCTAGGAAATCAGAGGCATTTTGGGTATTAGTTCTTGGAGAACTCTTAGTGACTTGAGCTAATAAGGGAGAAATGAAGATTTATAATGTTTACGATTTGTGTTAATCTATCGAAATATCGAGTTAACTCAAACTACACAAATCCAGTAATGATACCTGTCAACCTGTTAAATTGTTTCACTTCAAGGGTATTAACTCTTTAATACTGACAACTCTTATCAATTGATCATTTTTAGAATCATCGTTGAATGGATCTTAGGGATACGAACATATATTTCAAATGATCTTTATTTTATTTCTATATAGCAACTCAATATTTCAGACTTATCCAAGTTATTCACTTAATTTAATGTTATTGGGGTACTTAAATCAATTAGTATTCAAGTTTATCCCGGTCACTTCGGAGTTTCCAATGTAACTCGTTCGTTTCCGCAATTCGAATACATACAATACTTCATTCAGTTCAACTTGGTCATATAATATAGTCATTTTGGTATTCGAGGTTAATTTGTTCATCTAAGAGCTGAGGGTATTTAGTTATCCAGAGCTTGGATGTGCTTCATATCCTACTACACTTCAAGGCATTCCTAATAGATCAGAATTTAATTGGTGATTCCAAGGTTCAAGTGGATGATAATATAAGTTCTCAGGCTGTCTCCATTATCATAATCATCAATAGTCCTTTTTACACTTTAAGGGTATTATTGTCATTTTATTCAATTATGTCAGTGGTATTACTTCTGATAACTTAGGCTTCAAGTGTTTAATCAATAATCGAAGTTTATAGGCCTTATGCTTTCTGTGAGGTTTAAAACTAATTAAAATATATTTTTAAGATAAATTGGTAATTAATAGGTGCTTCATAAATTTTATTGGGTCGTAATACATATTCTCGGGGTAATTCCACTATCAGGATCAATGCATACCATTTTTACACCTCAGGGTGTTTTCGTAATTTTACCCCATAAAGGTATTGTCGTAATTTTACCAACCGAAGTATTTTCATAATTTCTTATCCAAGTACCTTTGGTAGTTAACCTTTAATTAGGTAAAATAAAATTTACAAATCCTAAGGTTAATTGCTTTACCACTTAATCACAGAACTTGCAATTAAATTTGTATCGATCCCCAATTTCTTATATGAGTCATCTGAGTCATAATCAGTTACTGACTTTTTATCCTATTCATATCGAGTTTAGAAATAATTTAATATATAGATGAGACCAACATATTCATCCATCTATCTACCAATGACCAACATGTTCCTTAAAGCATGCATTAGGTAGTAATGTATTACCTCGATTTTTGTTCCCCACAGATCGAACATTAAAACTCCATTCGATCACTCTTGAAACTGAATTTAACGTCTAATAATTCCTCGGATACATAGAAATCGAATATACGTTAGAAACTGAACTTAATCGAAAGACCAACTTGAATCCGAAGATAAAACACTGAAAAAGGGTTATCAGGTGTGAATTTGGCAAAACAAACTTCGGATTCGACTTATGACGTCAAAATATAAAATATGTTTTTCGAAAATTTTAACTTTTTGGGTCAACGATCAAAGTCAACAGTCAAAGTAAATACGGTCACTCGGATAAGTTGACTCGGATGAGCTGACTCAGTCGGGGTCAAACAGACCGGTTCGACTAGGTTGGCCAGTTCGGGCGATCCAGTCGTTCTAGAAGAAACCAGAGCTGGGGACGAGCCCCACACATTACCGGTGCATGGCGGCACCTGAGGCGATGATGGAGGTTGGAGTGGTCGGTCGATTCTTCTACGAGCAAACAAACACCAAACAACTCAAAATAACCCAAAAAATGACCAAAATCCATGATAAAATAGCCGGAAACATTCAAAACTTACCCTTAACATCGGATGATGAAACCGGTGGCAATGGACGATAGCTTCGATCAAGTTAGAAGCGGACGACGATGGGGAACTCAGTGGCAGCGGAGGTGAGGCGAGTTGACGTCCATTGTGGATGGAATTCGTGAAAAATCAAACGGCGGGGTGAGGTTTTTGGTGGTGATTCAAGCATCTATTCGTCGATCAACGTCAAATCATGCTTCAGTGATGCCTGGGCCTTGGTCGCTGGTCAACGACGAGTCAGCAAGAGGTGATGGCACGCTCTAACGGTTACTGGACGCACTGAATCAGTAGGGGCTGCGATGGCTAGGGTAAATAATTTATGGGAAATTTTGGGGATTTTTGGATCACGAGGGGTTATGATATTTTATTTTTCACTTACCAGGAAAAATGGTAAAATTCAAGGTTAAGTCCCTGAACTTCCCACAAGTTCCAAAACCAAGCTGTAAATTTTTTAAAGATTTACGATTTTTTTCTCAATTTCTCCCTTATTACGACTTTAATTCGATACTTAAAATTATTAAAATTTAGCCCCTAAATTGGGGTGTGACACTTAGCCACACATATCGTAGCTTGTGAATCACACAGTAAGGAGACTAGAGGAGTCGGTATTCCCCACAATAGAATTAGTGCTCATAAATTTCTAAGCCACTCAACTTCTTGCCCAACTAAATCAAGAGCTATAAACTCTGACTCAATAGTAGAACGAGCAATACAGGTTTGCTTCGTAGACTTCCATGATATCAATGTTCCACCTAAAGTAAAAACATACCCACTCATAGAGTTTACCTTATCATTATCAGAAACCCAGTTAGCATCACAATATCTTCTAAAACCATAAATAGCCAACAAACTCAAGTGTCTAATCCATTGTACCCTTAAGATACTTGATTAAGCGTCTAAGAGAAACCCAATGTTCACCATTTGGGTTATATCTACTAAGTTGCTCATAGCGTAGGCAATATCAGGCCAAGTATAGTTCATTAAAACATTAGGCTTCCAATTATTTTAGCATATTCAATTTGAGAAACACTACTTCCTTTATTTTTAAAGAGATGCATGCTAGGGTTATAAAGAGTTCGAACAGGGATGACATCAAAACTGTCAAATTTCTTTAGCACATTCACAATATAATTTGTTTGATTTAAAGAAAATCTCTTTTCAGTTTTGGTAACTTTGACTCCTATGATTACATCGACTTCCCCCAAATTAGTTATCTCAAATTTAGTAGATAATTTTTTTTGTTTTGTTAATGAACTCAATGTTAGTATTAAAAATCAACATGACATCAACATATAATTTTATGATGATATAATCAGTAGCAAACATCCTTGAATACACGCATGTATCTGAACAATTTACAACAAAACCAAAACTAATGATAGTTTTGTGAAATTTCTCATACCACTGTTTAGGAGCTTACATAAGGCCATAAAGCGACTTTTTAAGTCTACACACTTTACTTTTCATGTCAGGTGCCTCGAAGCCAAGAGATTGCCCCATGTAGATCTCTTCATCTAGATCTTTATTCAGAAATACAGTATTTACATCCATTTGATGTACTTGCAACTTTTGAATGGCGGCAAGTGCAAATAATGCACGGATCATCGAGATTTTTGTTATAGGAAAGTAGGTATCGAAGAAGTCTAAACAAATTTTTGAGTGAACCATTTGACAACTAGTGTAACACCCCAACCCGTATCCGACCCGGATACGAGTCCGAGATGTCACATTGACATTTCAAAACCTTTATTCTTGCAAAATAATAAAACATTTGAACTCTTTTTAAGAAAATACGATAATATATTGTTGAATCATGTTTGTTATAACCAATTAAAGAAAATATATGTTTTTATGAACAGTAAAATATGGTATGAATAGTGAACAATATCGTGTGAACAGTACCGTGAACAGTGAAAAATTTTGAATATCAATTGTGTATCGATGCACTACAGTGCAGTACTGTAATACAGTAACTTCAGCAAAATATGTATAAATTCATAAAAATCCAATTTTCATTCGTATAAAAATTCCATTTACATATACACATTAAAAACATTGCAAAACTCTATCATATGATTTCAAAAATCGATTAGAATATATAAGATTTAAACTGTTACTTACATGTCAACCACTATCCTTATTACAAAATACACACTATACATTTCTTTTCTGATCTGATCTTTGGAAATGAGAACTGACTGTCTTGCATAACTTTTATCAATCTTCCTCTTCTCAAAACCTACGTGTAAAACAATTACACGTTAAGTCGTTGACTTAATGAGCATGAAAACATATGATATTACTCTACTCATATTAATGCATAAATAATTAATACTATCATATCATATAAAAGCATATACCATTTACAATACTTATCAGTACTCATATTGTTATCACTAATTCCTTTATATCATGTAAGCATATACTGAACCTTTATACTCACCATCGGCATCCATATCATTTTACAACAGAGCACACATAATATCATATCAAGTTATTTATTGTGTTTAAAGATCATGTATTAGCCCATGTATACTTTTGAGAAATTAAGGTATGTGAGTACATTGAGGTTGTGCACCACTATGCTGTCACCACAGCTCGTATAAATGTCCCGAAAGACCAGTCCATAGATTCCGAAGAACCTAGGTAAACTGCACATATGTTCCGTAGAACATAGGTATACTCTTGGCATGCCAACTATACCACTAGCTCTCATATTACATAACATGGGCATTATCATTTATAACATTTCATATCACTTGTTATTTATCTTCTGTCACATACCACATGTATGTTTAAGCATATATTTCATATTACATGTAATCACGTAAATCATTTCATATGGCTTATATCATTTCTCATTTGTTCATGTACGTATGTCATTTCTTGTTCACATATGTTCATATATATACATCACATAGTAGTAGAATGACATCTAAACTTATATATGTACTCATATACATACTTTCATATAATCTATATATCACTGCCATATAACTGCTCTCACAATTTTACATAATCACTTATATAACATTAAATATATATTATTTTCATTATTTACTTTCACATAACCCATCACATAGGCATGTATTCTCATATTTTATTCTCATATATTCACATATGCATATCATTTCATTATTCTTATTATTATTCTTATCACATAGTTATTTTATTTCTCATGTTCTCATATAAGCACATATATCATGTCTTGTTTACTTATATTCACATATTCAGATCACTTATTCATATCATCTCTCTTTTAATCCCATATTTCTTATTTTCTGTCACATATCGTATGTGCATATAATCACGAAGTTTACTTTCATGTAATTCATGTCACTTATGTTCACATAGCTTGTATCACTTTGCATGGTTTCACATAAACATATATATAAATCACATAGCACCTATAAACTCATATATTTCATAGTTCTTTCACATAGCTCACTATCATATTTTCATATCATATATCTTATAATAGATTCTTATATATCTCTGTTTCCTTTCTACCCATTCACAATCACACTATCATATACTCATACAAATCATGTCACACCTACTATAACATAAGTAAAATTTAAATTGCACTCACCTTAGCCTTGCTTTGATTTAATCCTAATTCTTTTATTGTTCTGGAACTTGTTTAGGCTCAAAATCTACATAAACATAATTTCTGAGACAATTATCAAAAGCCTAAACCTTTAACTTGGTATTAATAATTTAGGCTAATTTAATGAACCAAATTCCATTTTTCCTTTAGGGGTATATCGATGCATTATAGGTGCATCGGTACACAAAATAGCTTCGAAATTTCCATGCATCGATGCCTACTGTGTGCATCGATACACACTGAATAATTTCTGAAAATTTACCATTGATGCATCAGTACATGTTGAATGTGTACCGATGAACACTAGTCCAAAATTTCCATTTATGTACGTAAATTACTTCCTTCTAATTTAATTGTGCCATATTTTAACCCCTTTCATATCCTTAACTCACATACACATGCTTAAACTCATTTATATCCATTTATCTCATCTTTAATCTCAAAATTCCATCTTTCATATGGAATCAATAATCATACCAAATTTTCAAGATATTCTAAATCCAATTCTATCACTTCATATATCTTAATTAAGTTGATGACAAGTCAAATTTAGTTTCAAATTCTACTTATCATCTCTTTTCCAAGAATTCACTTGAAAACCCATTTTCTTTAATCTTTCATAACTTCTCATCTTTTGATTTTAAGACAACTTAAGTTTTCCTTAAGCTTAGTTACCATCTAATGATCAAAACACAACCATAAAATCAACAAATAATTAACTAACAAAGGAACTCACCTTTGCCTTGGAGCCTTACGTTGGAGAAAAGAAGAAGATGAAGAAGATAAGCTTAGAAACATATCTCTTCAAACATGCATCACATGGGTACAAATCTCCCTCCTTTTAAGAAAATTCATCCTCGAATTTTCACTGCACATCTTGATAAAAACATATCTTCTAATGTTCTCATGTTGCTTCCCTTACTTAATCTTTCTTGTCATCATCAGAAAACTTACTTTTCAATCCTTTAGCTTTACTCAACCATACGAATCTTCATTTCCTTCACTATATCACATTCATATGATCAACACATTTTTCATCACTTAATCATGTTAGCCAACGCTACTCTTTCTTCTAGAGTACAAACCCTTATCATATCCACACTCTTGTTTATACACAATATTATCCCTTTGTTTAAAATTTATAACTCTGATTTCATTCATCGTATAAACGTATCACTAATACACTTATTCTCGAACTATTATACAAATAATATCCATGTCATTTGATCTTTTAACGTTCTTATAGTAACATTTGTCTACCATATTCTAGCTTGCCCACGTAGTAACGAAACTACTCAATTTAATTTCTCCACTTTGGAAATATGAAACCTTCTAACATTAGCTTCATATCATTTAACTAAAGGTCTGTAACAATAGAACTTTCCTCAATTTCACCCTTGAACTCGGGTGTTCTTAACTCTTTTAACTATTTCGATACATTCATTCTATAAGTTGTAGAATTATAAAATTGAAACATAACAACATATTATTCCACATCATAAAATATTCTCTAATCTTATACAGGCACTCCCTGAGGTTTTCGCTCTTCTCCCTGCTTGGCCAGGGCAGGTGAATTGCTATTACCTTCAGTTTATCGCCTTATATTTCACTTTGGAAACTTTTATATATTCATGTGCTCATATCATTTCTTCTATCACATATCACGTGTGCATATGATCATCAATTCATATCATATAGCATATGTCATTTACATATGTTCACATATCATCTATCATATCATATAAACATATATATATCATAAATCATTCTCAGGTATTCACTTATCTTATATAACATAACAATTTAACTCTATTAACAAGACAACACACTCCTTACCCTATCAGATCAGAAATTTTTCCACTTTGTGTTAGCATGTATACTTTTTAAAACACTTTTAACTTCGTTATTAGCCTAGAATCGGCTAAACCGTAGCTGATACCATTAATTGTAACACCCCAACCCGTATCCGACCCGGATACGAGTCGAGATGTCACATTGACATTTTAAAACCTTTATTCTTGCAAAATAATAGAACATTTGAACTGTTTTTAAGAAAATACAATAATATATTGTTGAATCATGTTTGTTATAACCAATTTAAGAAAATATATTTTTATGAACAGTAAAATACAGTATGAACAGAACAATACCGTATGAACAGTAGCGTGAACATACTATAAACAGTGAAAAATTTTGAATATCAATTGTGTATCGATGCAATGTTGCAGTGCATCGATGCACTGCTACAGTAACTTCAACAAAATACATATAAATTCATAAAAAACTGAGTTTTCATTCGTATAAAAATTCCATTTACATATACACATTTAAAACATTGCAAAACTCTATCATATGATTTTACAAACCGATTAGAATATATCAGATTTAAACCGTTACTTACATGCCAACCACTATCCTTATTACAAAATACACACTATATATTTCTTTTCTGATCTGATCTTTGGAAAGGAGAACTGACCTGTCTTGCATAACTTTTATCAAACTTCCTCTTCTCAAAACCTACGTGTAAAACAATTACACGTTAAGTCGTTGACTTAATGAGGCATGAAAACATATGATATTATTCTACTTATATTAATGCATAAACAATTAATAATATCATATCATATAAAAGCTTATACCATTTACAATACTTATCGGTACTCATATTGTTATCACTAATTCCTTTATATCATGTAAGCATATATTGAACCTTTCTATACTCACCATCGAGCATCTATATCATTTTAGAACATAGCACACATAGTATCATATCAAGTTATTTATTGTGTTTAAAGATCATGTATTAGCCCATGTATACTTTTGAGAAATTAAAGTATGTGAGTACATTGAGGTTGTACACCACTATGCTATCACCACAACTCATATAAATGTCCCGAAAGACCAGTCCATAGATTCCGAAGAACCTAGGTAAATTGTCCATATGTTCCTTAGAACATAGTTATACTGTCCATATGTCCCGAAAGACATAGGTAATTTTGTCTATATGTTCCGTAGAACATAGGTATACTGTCCATATGTCCCGAAAGACATAGGTAATTCTTCGACTCTTGGTATGCCAACTATACCACTAGCTCTCATATTACATAACATGGGCATTATCATTTATAACATTTCATATCACTTGTTATTTCTCTTCTGTCACATACCACATGTATGTGTAAGCATATATTTCATATTACATGTAATCACGTAAATCATTTCATATGGCTTATATCATTTCTCATTTGTTCATGTACGTATGTCATTTTTTGTTCACATATGTTCATATATATACATCACATAGCACGTAGAATGACATCTAAACTTATACATGTACTCATATACATACTTTCATATAGTCCATATATCACTGCCATATAACTTCTCTCACAATTTTACATAATCACTTATATAACATTAAATATATATTATTTTCATGTATTTACTTTCACATAACCCATCACATAGGCATGTATTCTCATATTTTATTCTCATATATTCACATATGCATATCATTTCATTATTCTTATTATTATTCTTATCACATAGTTATTTTATTTCTCATGTTCTCATGTAAGAACATATATCATGTCTTGTTTATTTATATTCACATAATCAGATCACTTATTAATATCATCTCTCTTTTAATCCCATATTTCTCTTTTCTATCACATATCATATGTGCATATAATCACATAGTTTACTTTCATGTAATTCATGTCACTTATGTTCACATAGCTTGTATCACTTTGCATGGTTTCACATAAACATATATATAAATCACATAGCACCTATAAACTCATATATTTCATAGTTCTTTCACATAGCTCACTATCATATTTTCATATCATATATCTTATAATAGATTCTTATATCATCTCTTGTTTCCTTTCTACCTATTCACAATCATACACTATCATATACTCATACAAATCATGTCACACCTACAATAACATAAGTACAATTTAAATTGCACTCACCTTAGCCTTGCTTTGATTTAATCCTAATTCTTTGATTGTTCCAAAACTTGTTTAGGCTCAAAATCTACATAAACATAATTTCTGAGACAATTATCAAAAGCCTAAACCTTATAAGTTGGTATTAATAATTTAGGCTAATTTAATGAACCAAATTCCATTTTTCCTTTAGGGGTGTATCGATGCATTATAAGTGCATCGGTACACAAAATAGCTTCAAAATTTCCATGCATCGATGCCTGCCTGTGTGCATCGATACACACTAAATAATTTCTGAAAATTTACCATTGATGCATCGGTACATGTTGAATGTGTACCGATGAACACTAGTCCAAAATTTCTATTTATGTACGTAAATTACTTCCTTCTAATTTAATTGTGCCATATTTTAACCCTTTTCATATCCTTAACTAACATACACATGCTTAAACTCATTCATATCCATTTATCTCATCTTTAATCTCAAAATTCCATCTTTCATATGGAAATCAATAATCATACCAAATTTTCAAGATATTCTAAATCCAATTCTATCACTTCATATCTCTTAATTAAGTTGATGACAAGTCAAATTTAGTTTCAAATTCTACTTATCAACTCTTTTCCAAGAATTCACTTGAAAATCCATTTTCTTTAATATTTCATAACTTCTTCATCTTTTGATTTTAAGACAACTTAAGCTTTCCTTAAGCTTAGTTACCATCTAATGATCAAAACCCAACCATAAAATTAACAAATAATTAACTAACAAAGGAACTCACCTTTTCCATGGAGCCTCACGTTGGAGAAAAGAAGAAGATGAAGAAGATAAGTTTAGAAACATATCTCTTCAAACACGCATCACATGGGTATTATAATACCCACTAATTATTATTTAATTATTTTCCTTGTTAAATGACTCATTTTCCCTTTGACTCCTTTAATATTTACTAACAATTTTCATGAAATATCTCCACATAAATCATTAATTATTCAACTATTATACTTTTATCCCCAATTTCTAAAATTTTGCAATTTAGTCACTAACCCATAGTTTGGGATGTTACAACTAGTCTTACCTTGTACCTCTAGATTTGATAAATAACAAATAAAGTGCTATTAATATTAGAATTATTGATCTAGTTAATCATTAACAGTGTTTTTCCAAAACTAGCATCAATGGATTTTATAGCTTCCTCATATGTCTTAGGATTCTCATCTAACAGAAAGACTTGAGCTATAATATCGGAAATAAAGTATAAATCGTTCATCTCAGAAATAAAGAAAGTTATAAAATCTGGTCCAAAAGAGATTTCAACTCTGTCTTTTACTTCTTCTAGGCTCAAGTCCAATCTATTGAGAAGTCCTAGCAGGTACACTATAAGAAGGTGATGGTATTTTTTTCTATTTATGTTTCTTCATTTAATCTAGGTTTCTTTATAGGAAAAGAATCTTCAAAGAAAACAAATTTCTAGTGATGTGAGCACACCATCCCCTAATCTAGAGATCTTACCTCAAGGACCAATCACAAGATCAAGGACCAAATGTTTCAGGGAAGTTCTTTTACTTAAGTACAAGAAAACCTTCATTTTATTCAAAGAATTTCCAGCTATAAGTGATAGAGTTTCATGCATATGGATATGTAGGCATGTCTTTCACATCTTTACTTAGCCTACTTCATGAGTATGCATTCATGTTTAGCTCATCTTAGACTTATGATCATGTACTTAGCTTATTTCATGATCATGGAAGCTCACTCAATATATGGCAGCTTGTACCAGCTCACTAAATATGAATGCATAGATATGTAGGCATGTCTTTCATATCTTTCATTAGCTTACTTAATGATTATGCATTTATATTTAGCTCATACATAGGTGGCATAATACATGTGCATTATTTTTCATTGTTTTATATCTCATACTTATGTTTTCTTACACATGTAGGAGCATAAGATGCTAATGAAGGTTATGACAACTCAAGGGAATCTCACGCAATCTATGGCAGCTTGTACCAGCTAGCAAGGACTAAGGATAACTCATTTTAGTTCATGAAACAAGGAAGTTAGCTCGGGAGTAGCTGAGGTAGCTGAACGAGAGCTGACAATAGTTGGAAAGTAGCTGAGGACTCAAGCAGCTGGAGTGACACTAGGTGCCTTGCTAAGCTACTAACACTTTTAACTAGCTTACTAAGTTCTTAGCTTACTTCACTAGTCACCTATGTCCTCACCAAGCACCACACGTGTCATGAGGATCATGTGGCCGAGGATACACCATATAAAGGCATGGGAGAGCATACTGAATCAATGAGTCATTTGTATTCATTAAAGACTCATGTGCACTCCTTGAATTTCAAATAAAATGCCCAAAGCACCAAAGGACATCACCATTTGTCTATGCACTCTCCACCATACAATTAGGTGCCAAACATGAAGAGTTACAAGATAATTCGGCCAAGGCTTCATAAACCATTCATTTAATGTTTAAGGGCCAAAACATCATCACTATTCGGCCAAGAGAATAACCAAGGCAAACCAAACCAACATTTTATTCATTATCTAGAGTTGTAATTTTCATTTAAACATCATATATGTTCAAGGAAGTACCTTTGCCTCACTTCTTATAAATTGCCAATGTCTTGCATTTGTAAGGCATCAATCCCCTTTTCATATTAATACTATTGTCAAGTTTTTTTCTTAAGTTCTATTAAACTTTTATTGAATTATCAAGTTATTGGTTCTTGTGGCATCAACCCCTTCTTCCATTGATGCTTTTGTTGTTTTGATTTAATATACCAAAGTGGTCAAATTCCTTTACTATGACCCCTTGTTCAACTTATAAGGATTGGTATTAGGCTTTCATATAGTCTAGTTTCTTCCTTATTTGTCCAAGATACTTCCTACCCAATTCTCTTTTATTCATAAACCCATAACCACACCCAAATACTTCCGCAACCATCCATCTTATCATTCATGTAAGACACCCAACCATTTCACATTTACAACAACTACCAATCCTTCCATTTGAGTCTATCTTCACAGGTACTTGCACTCTCACTATATCCACAATCAAAGGCAGGAATGCCTTACATCACCTAGATCCACAAATAGAGTAGTCATGTAGAAACAAAAACAAGTATGTGACACTATTTGTAGCATACCCTATAAACATTGCATCAATACTTTTAGGACCGATGGAGGACTTCTTAAAGTCCAGCAAACCCACTTTAGCTAGACACCCCACACTTTCAAGTATTATAGATTTAGAGTGTAGCCTTTCAACAATTCGTTTAAAGTAGAATCTAGTTTCTTGTGAGGTACTCGGTTCAAAATATGATTTACCGATAGAATGGCTTCTCCCCACATGTTGTCAGGCAACATATAATTTAACAACAATGAGTTCATCATCTCTTTTAAAGTTATATTTTACCTCTTGGATATATCATTCTGTTGAGGAAAATAGGGAGCAGAAGTTTCGTGAATTATGTCATTCTTCTCACACATCTCTTTTAAGAAGTTTGATCCATATTCACCACCTCTATCAGATCTAACTCATTTAATTCTCCTATCTAACTGATTCTCAATTTCTGCCTTATAAATAATAGAGAAGTTCTCAACCTCGTCTTTAGTTCTTAAGGGATATACTTTTGTGTATCTCGAATAATTACCTAAAAGAGTGATGTAATAGTGTTTTCCTCCTTTGCTCTTAGTGTTTCTAAAGTCTGCTAGATCGATATGTATAAGTTTTAATAGTTCAGTCTTTCTCTTACAAACAGTCTTAAAGGGAGGTTTAGCATGCTTGGCATCTACATAAATTTCACATTTGTTAAAGATAGTTTTGTCTAGTTTAGGTAGAACATTCAATTTAATCAGTTTCTTCAAAGAGTGAATATTTACATGTCCTAATCTAGCATGCCACATATCAATAGTTTCAACAGTGTAAGCAGAAGTGGTAGCTTTATTCTCACTAAGTTTAGTTTCTATGACAAATAAACCCCTATTTAAAAAAATTCCCAACATAATCACTGTTTCGGAAAGTACAATTATATACCTCAAAACTAACTTAATACATGCCTTATTCAAAAGTCTGCCTATTATTAAATTTCTACACAAGGCAGGTACATACAGAACATTATTTAAGCTAAATTTTTATCATAAGTCAGTTTGAGTAAAACATTTCCTTTGCCTAGCACTTAAGAACTACTAGAGTTCCCTATATACACACGTTCACCTTTTTCCTTATCCTCAAACTCGATGAAAAACTCCTTCTTTGAGCAAATGTCTGGAAGCGCAGGTGTCCACTACCCATTCAACATTGTTCTCCACCTAATTTATCTCTAAAACCACCGTTGCGATGACATTATCAACATTATTCTCCATAACATTTAGTTGTGGTTTGTTCTTATTCTGGCAGTCAGAATGATGTTGACACTAATAAGATTTGTGGCTGACTACACCGCACACATAACACTTGATGGATTTTTTTCAGTTTTAGGTTTTCCTAGTTTTTTAAAGTTGGTGCCCTTTCGAGGTTGTCTTTTTATTCTGATTCCTTTTTTACGGTCTTCTTAAATTTAACCCAAAGGCAACACCAGATTCAACTAAGTTAGCTTTAAAAGAGAATTGACCAATAGAGTTACTAAACTTATCTTTCAAACGGTTAGCTCCTCTGTCTTCATGTGGCCCACCAGTTCCTCAAGTGAAATGTCCTTTTTTGTGTTTGAGGGGGGTGCGATAATCAGACCAGGACTTGGGTAGCTTCTCGATCAGCACGTTGGCTTGCAACACTTTGCACATTTGCATTCCTTCGACAAGAATGTCAGAGACCAAGTTTTCCTAGTCATGAACTTGATCTATTTTTGGTTTTTCATTGGTCATTTGGAATTTTAGCCACTTGTCAACAACGTACTTCTTGATGCTTGCATCATCAACTCTATACTTCTTCTTAAGTGTATCCTATATGACCTTGGTGCTTCTTTCTTTCAGGAACATGTCAAAGAGCTTGTTAGACATGTGGCTTAGTAGATGGCCTCGCACCATCTTGTTATCTTTCTCATATTTTTCAATAGTAATGACGGTAGTAGCAATGGAGGTAAAAGTAGCAACGACATCGAAAATGACCTCATTACGGGTAATAATAGCATCAAACACAACTAAATTGATTGTCGATGTAGTAGAGGATGGCCTCAGCAACACCTAGTCTAAATCAGGTTGCTCGAAAAATATTAAAATCAGCTAGGACCACCTTCGGTAATTTGACCCATCTAGTGCATCAAGCTTGGACAGATCAGGAATCAACTTGCTCAAAGATGTTGACTTTTTTTTATAGTAATAATTTGTTTCTAAGTTGATGGAAATGAAATACTACAAAATCACATTATTAACACTAATAGGACAAATTAAAAATATAATCAACAAGTGAATAACTAAAACTGTGTCGTGGTGAAAACCACTGCCTTACAAACAAATTTGCCCCAATATATGTAATCGTTAAAATAGGCAGATCATCCCCGAGGTTAACATAGTCGCTCTAAGAATTCGTATACCTAAAATCAGAGTGGAATTCTGGTGGTACAACTCTTCTGATAGCGGTAGAAAAAGAAGCTCAGAAAGTCTTTGAATGTTGAAGGATTTATGAGTGTTGAGTGAATTGAGAAGTAAACATTGCTTCTCTATTCATAGGCTGAGTTTAGGGATAAAAATGTCTAAGTAAAAATCAGATATAAATCTGATTTAATTTTTAAATTTAATCTCTGTTCCAACTGTTATCATAAACCAATGAACTAGGCCCTAAAGCAGTCCAGATTTGTGATTTAATTTTCAATCATTTGCAACTCTTGTAATTACTTGTAACTGGCACAATAATCAACACATTAATTACAATGAGCAAAGCTGAAAAATCATCCAGATACATCCAAACGTTCATAGATAAATTTCAGAAATTAACTGTTATGATTTTTAATTTTCAGAAATCAAACGAAATCTAATTTAATCAACTATTAACCTCTAAAAAATTGAATCGAATAGGCCACTATGCAACATATAATATCATAGTAAGATTCTTCCACATTCTTTATTTTCTTAGAAAATTTCTATGAATTTTCTCTTCAAAGATAGTATCCAACACGTATTACCATTAGCCTTGACCTCATCCACTTCTACATCCACATCCACATCCATGAGCACGAGTACGAACCGAGATGAGACGGATAGACGGTGGCAACACACGAGATGGTCTCTTGTTCTTTATCACTCAACAAGGGGAAATATAAACACTATAAATACCCATGCCAATGGTATTTCCCAGTCAATGTGGGATATTGTCGGAGCATTACTAACATAATGTGTAAGTATTGATGGTCTAGTCGTATTTCAGAGTGAGATTGGCCTCTTGTGGCTTGAAAGACGATGTGTATGCCAAAGAACGTTTGAGGCATGAGATTTTGCGACATGAGATGTTTTAATTTGGCGTTGCTTGAAAAGCAAGTGTGGAGGTTGATTAAGAACCTCATAGTTTGTTTACAAAAGTTTTACATGCCAAATATTTTTCGGACGGGGATATATTACATGCCAAATTAGGGAATAATTGTTCCTTTGCGTGGAGGGGATTTCATCGCACCTTAATGGCTATGAAATATTGTCTTTATTGGCATATTGACATCCATAGCCATGCATGTTTGCATTATGATAATTGGGGTGGCTCTACTAAGGTGTCTATTACAGGGCGATATGTGGATAATACTATGAACCCTATTCGCTGCCATGAATTTTGCTTCCCGACGTGTCGAGATGGGATGAAGGCTTGGTAAGGAGTGCTTACTCGCGCTGATGCATATCATATCCTGGTTGTTACTATAGCTCCTTGTAGTGGGACTCTATTGTGTAGGGGAAACATGCCTCGAGCATGTATTCTGTTAGGTGTGGTTATATGTGATTTATTCGCTTGTCTCATATGTAGGATCCTCCTTCAAAGGCGTGAAAAATAATTGCTAAATTACGGATTATTCAAAAGATAATGATTTTTGTATAGCCTGTGGCTCGTGATGCTTTACCTGTTCGTAAGCGCTTAAAGGCTGCATGATTGTCTAATCGTAGTTGTCCTATGTGTGAGGTCGATGAGGAGTCGCTTATTCATGTTGTTCGCTCGTGTCCAAGGTTTCAAGATGTTTTTTATTTGGCTGGCTACCATGTTTAGGTTTTCCTTAGTAACAACGATGATCTTGTTCTTTGATTCGATGAATGCTTACTGATTATTGGTGTTGAGTAGTTTACTAGCTTCGTTGAGCTTCTTTGGAACTTGTGGAATGGTCATAATTCCTTCATTCATGAGGACAATTTACAATCGGCTTGGCTTCTTGTTATTATTGCATAGCTTCTTCATCGTGATTTTGTTGCAGCTTATCGGCACCATCGTCAAGGCCTAAGTTCCATTGGGGTTGCTAGTCTTGCTGAGTTGGTCCCTGCGACTTTGGGTATTCATTAACAATCCCTTGTTAATGGTGTTGTGAAAGTCAACTTAGATGGCTGCTATGATCCTAGTCGAGGATTTGTTGCGGTGGGACTCGTTGCTCGAGACCATGAGGGTCAAGTGTTGGGCGAACTTACGCAGACTACAAATGTGTTGTCTGATCCTACTCTGGCAGAGGTTCACACGGTCATCGATGCGATGAATTTGGTCATAGAACGAGGTTGAGTTAATGTTCATTTTGAATTTGATTGTGTTGTATTGGTTAATAAGATACTTCGCGATGAGGAGGATATACCTATGTCGACGATGTATCTCCAACAAGCCAAAAATCGTTTGAAGTACTTTCTTGATTTTCATATTTCTTTAGTTCAGTGTTCTTGCAATGTGGTTAGTGATTGTTTAGCTAAATGGACTTTTCTTTCTTTGTCTTCATTGTTTTTTTGACTCAATTTTTTCAAAGATTATTTCTTTGAAGGTATTGAACGATGTGCATTTTATTTAATTCAATATAGCTCGACTTCGTGGGATCAACACTTTCGTGTTGGGTAGGAGGGATTTTTAAAGAGGCTCGTTATCTTTAAAAAATAATTTTAAAGGAAAAAATATGATTAACATGTAATTAATATAATTATTATATCAAACTTATATTTTAAAATAATTTTCAGTATAGTATTTATTAATATAAAAAAATAATATTGTGGTCTCGAGTGGACAAATATATTATTTTTCAATATATCAGATCTATCTTTTAATAACTCAATAGTAAACATTGTTTTAAATTATTATATAATAATAATATTTTTAACTCGTAAAATTATAAAATGATTTATATATTAAATATTAAAATATAAAATTATTTTCACTGTCAATTTTTTTAATATTTTATTATATCAAACTTTTTATATTATTATTATTGAATTTATAATTTATTAATTTTGAATTAAACAGAAAGAATAAAAATTGAGAAAAGAATTAATTATTATAGGGGTGTTTTCGTACAAAGTGACGTAAATTATTCATTACTTAAAGAGTTTTTAGAATTAATGACATTCTTATTATTTTAAACAAAAAAATAGTACTATGGGTAACAAGTTAACTTGTCTTAGGGTCGTGAATCAAAAGTAAAAATATAGTTCCGGAAAAAAAACAGTTCATTGATAATGTTTTTTTTTTTTTTTTGCAAATCAAATATTCGTACAAATAATGCCCCTGAAGCAAATCTCCTCTAGAGCAAAATATACGTATCGTGATACATGAGAACCACTTAGATATACGTACCTGAAAAGTCTTAATAATCGACGGTTCATAATCTTTTAAATCCAGATCCTCCACCCCCCCGATCCGAAGAACTCGGCTCTGCAAAATTTCAGCAAGCTTTATTAACGAAATCCCAAATCAAAATAACCCGGAGAATCGAGAAATCATAAAAGAGACTCGATCAAGATTCAACCTTTATCCCAATTTTGACCACCTCAAATGGCCCAAAACCAAAGACCCAAAAGCCTCCTTGATTCCTTAGGTGAAGAAATCATCAGAATCCTAACCCCTGTTTCAATCTGCATGTTTTTAGTCGTCCTTTTGATCTCCATTCTCAACTCAAGTTCTTCACTTTCCGTAACATCAATTGCAACTATAGCTTACTCAGAAACCACCTCAGATTCATCCTGGGACAAATTCCTGGGTGCCCTTTTGAATTCCTTGGCGTTTGTTGCCGTTGTCACTGTTGCTACCTTCATTTTGGTGCTCTTTTTTTACCTCAGATGCACCAAGTTCTTGAAAATATACATGGGTTTTTCTTCTTTCGTTGTTTTGGGATTCATGGGTGGTGAAATCGCCTTGTTTCTGACTGAAAAATTCAGTGTCCCTATTGATTGCATTACCTTTTTTGTGCTCTTGTTTAATTTTTCTGTTATCGGTGTTTTGGCTGTTTTTATGTCGAAAATGGCGATTGCTGTGACACAAGGGTACTTGGTTTTGATTGGAATGTTGGTTGCTTATTGGTTTACTCTTTTGCCTGAATGGACTACGTGGGCGTTATTGGTTGCAATGGCATTGTATGATCTTGCTGCTGTTCTACTGCCTGTTGGACCTTTAAGGCTCCTTGTAGAGCTTGCTATGTCGAGGGAGGAAGATATTCCGGCTTTGGTTTACGAGGCTAGGCCGATTATGCATCATGTTCCTGCTTCGGGGCAGGTTCAAAGACGAATTTGGAGAGAAAGGCGGAATGTTAGGCTAGATTCGGAGGGTAATTCAAGTTCGAATAGCAATGTTGATGTTGTTTCTGATTCGAATTCTAGTGTTAGTATCATTCAAGCCAATCATAGTGGTACAAGAATCGCTAGAGTGGAAGAGGGGCAGGTTTCGGAGAGGGATGCTGAGCTTTCAGAACCATTGATTGATCAGAGAATGGATGATATGTCGGCTGAAAGCTTGATGCTAGAAAGTATGGGTAGGCTCGTCCGGTGCTATCAAGCTTGGACTGGGGGATTTCATCTTCTACAGCGTGTTAGTCGGTAGGGCAGCGATGTATGATTTTATGACAGTGTATGCATGTTATCTTGCAATTGTAGCTGGATTGGGCATTACATTGATTCTATTGGCGTTGTATCAGAAAGCTTTACCGGCTCTTCCCGTGTCGATAGCGCTCGGTGTGTTGTTTTATTTCTTAACAAGGTTCTTACTTGAAGTTTTCATTGTACAATGCTCTTTGAATCTCGTGATGTTTTAAAGTTTTATATCATTTCATGCTTTAAATCATAGACATATGGTACCCTAAATTCTATTATCACTTCTTATGAGTCATTTTCTTGATCATGATCTCTGTATTTTTCCCTTATGTGATTTACTATTTCCATTAATGTTGGTGCTAAATGTTGTGTAAAACTCTGTTTATCTATCACTAGACATCTATGATTGAAGTTGAAACCCGGAATGAGGTATCTAATTATATTTTGCAAAGAAATGAAATGATTTGCCATATGAGAAACCCTGATTTAGTACCAAGGTGCTTAGCAATTTGAGCAGCATTCATTAGGGTTCATATTGGTTTTTCTTATCTGTCATCCATCGAACTTGGTTTAGTACAAAGGAGGGCGAGATCCGTTTGTTGTTCCGACTCTTCATTTCTATATAAGCATCTGTTTCCGATTAACACACAAATAGATTGTGTTGAACTATAATTTTGTGAAAATCCTTGTTTGAAGAGTATTAGCTGGAAACCTAGAAAGAAAATGTTGAACTGGAAATTGCTGTAGTTAAGAACACAAGTGCTAGTTATGTGTGTAAACTGCAAAAAATCTAGTCTCGATTTCGATTAGATTCTCAAACGTTAAATTTCATCCATGGTAAACAATATTCTTTGTGCATTTAGCAATACAGGAGATCCTTTCTTGGTTTTCTCCACAATTTTCTGTATCAATAGCTTCTCCATTTCATCATCATTATCACTACATTCACCTTCACTTACATTCACATCATGTAATTCCTGGTCCTTTGAATATTGATACTCTGATGTTCTTACCTGATCATAAAATGTTTCGTCTGATTTGTTTGCATCGTATCGATCACCACAAACCAAGTTTCCTTGATGATTATTTCGATAAATACGTAATCGTGCGCCCTCTTCTTTTTCCTCTTCACATGCATGATCCGGAGTTTCCCATGATAATTTTGAGACTCGAGGTTTCGATGTGCAATGGGGATCTTCATTTATTGGTGTACTCTCCAGGGTTGTCGAATATTTCCATTTTTCAGGATTCTTATGCTCTGATTCCATTAGTTTCACCTTCCTCTGGCTGTTCTCGAGGCCTGTCTCGAGCTCTTGTACTCGTTCTTCAAGCCTTGACTGAATCACTTCATGCAATCGCAAGCTCAATTCTCGGGGCGAAACTGCATAATTTGCAGAATGAGTAGTTGAGGTGCCGCTTCTAACTTCATTAGACATAGATTGGACAAGAGCCTGTCCGGTGACCATATCAGATCTCAATTCACCTTGGGCAAAATCTGGGTCAATCTGCATGAATTTTCAGCTGCATTATTGGGATATCTGATTCTATCAAGCTAGAAGGTAAAAAGATAAGCAAATGCCAAAACAAACAAGTAGAATCATCTTCATACAAACAAACAAAAAAACTTATGTTGCTCCGACTCTTATTTTTTGATAAGTACCAATGTCCGACACGCATATTTGAGTAACATAGTTGAGTAGCGTATCGTCGCTCGTCATTGTCCTAAACTATCTGTGTCTGACACTCGTTCAGATATGGATAAGGGGTTTGATTTTTCAAATATGTGACAAATTAATACCTCTACTATGAAAATGAGCAATTTAGTCCTTATACATTTAATTTTGAAGCAAATAGGTTAAAATAATTAACAGAAATAAATATTTTTCAACACTCAAGATGACCGCCGTTTAAAATTTCACCTCTTTGCTTCAGAACTAAACATATAGGGACTAAATTGTTCACTTTTATTGTAAAGGGACTTATTTGCTTTTCAACTTATGGTACAAGGACCATTGAGTAGTCTAACTTATTTGATAGCATCTTCAGCAAACTGGATAACCCTCCCATGAAACTTATTTAACTGGATAACCCTCCCATGAAACTTTAAATAAGAAATCTATTAAATAAGATGAGGAAATGCCATATGACAGCAGGTAACACAAATGCAATGAGTAAATGAATTCATTAAACAATCTAAAATGCTCCATGGAAATGCTACGATGAACACAAGCTTACCTCAATAAGATCGGGCAGCCTGAGCTCGGGATTTGGGACATTCATGTTTAGACCCAACCTCTCGAGTTCAGCTTTGAGTTCAGCTTCGATTTCACTCATAGACTCCAAACTTCCCTCTGCCTTTCGATGAAATGATTCATTACCATCAAATCTTGTTAAATCATTTGTATTCGATTCCCTGTCGGAAAAGGAATCGTCATGTGTTTCTCGTGATTGGTAATTCTCATTGATTAGCTCCTTTACTGTCAAAGAATCTTTCATTTCGAGTTCCTCTTGAAGATCTTGAACCAGGTCCTCAGTCTGCTTTAACAATCCTCTCAATTTCTCGACTTCCCACCTATTTCCTATATAACAACATATTATTCCAATAGAAATCCCGAGACAAAATAGAACCTCTCGATTATGACGACCTGTCACATATAAAAAGGATTAGGCCATGAAATCGGTTAGACTAGAAGAGAAAAATTACAAGTATAACGAATGGAATAGAGAGTCAAAACAAATGCATCGACTAGAACGACTGACTAAAATTAATACTACTGCTTTTCTGGTGCAATAGAGAGATCGAGACATATCTATATGCAGAATCGAGAACAAAGAACAATAAATTAAATTAACATCAATATTAGGTTCGTGATTCCTGAAAAGAACTTATGAGATGCTAAAACAGATAAATGATTCAACAGTCTTAAACATTCTATGTAGACTTCAATTTTCTCGAAGAATATGCATCTCGGAAATTTCCAATGAACAACCCTCTACATACAAGGGAAAGCTTTTAGAGAAAATAATCAGCGCTTATTGAACACATACTGGTGTGTAATACTCGTTCCTATGTCCAAGTAACATAGAAGTATAAGAAACTATTTCTAGTGCAGTTTAACTCGTTATAATGATCGAGAAAAGGTAACTGATTCTACATTTTATTCCCTTTGTTGAACTCCAAGAAGTCCAACTGATCAGTCAAATACGTATTTTTCGTTTACTTTTCTTCCAATTTCTAAGACTTAGCAATAAAACAAATTCGGAAATTGAAAAGCAGTACTGCTAAGTATGTAACAGATTCTTATAGTATTACTATTAACATAAAGAGAAAGAAAAACTGAAACAACAATGTAAGAACAGTACCCCAGTGTGGATGAAACTGCTTTTCGGAATCAATTTTGGGAGAAACGCTTGGACTTCCATCACATGCACTTTCGCTCTCGAGTTTCAACTTCTCGGGGAGATCTGAAGAACCAAGTTTTGGCAATGGAGGAATTGCATAAACATATCTGTTCTTTTCAAAGGTGGCTTGACCATGCAGCTTATTGTCCCCGGTTCTATTTGATTCATTAGAAAAATCACCACTAGCTCTGTTGATTATTCGGCTTCCATCAGTTATCAGCAATGGTCTCAAGATCTGAGTGGCTGGTAACGAAACAGAACTAAGTACATACTCCTCCATTTTAACATGTTGCATATGTAGTTGAGCCATGAGACAACTATCTAAGGAGCTTAGTGGTTTAAGTAAACGCCCACATGAATGTTTAGTTTTAAGAGAGCTTCTTTTCTGGATAGACTCGTTAAAAGGGTCCATTCTAGTGATAAGAGGTCTAGCAGAATCATTATCACTATCAACAACTGGCCCTTTTCCAAATTGATCTTCTCTTAGGTTTTCATTTGTCAACGATACCAGTGATAAACCCGATGGAGAAATCACATTGCAATCCGTATGATTTCCCAATTTTTCTATCTTTTCACTATTGAGTCCACCAGCCGAATCCACTTCAGCAGCTGAAGCCACATTTAGTCCATAAGTATCAGAAATTTTTCTATCCAAAAACTTTCTTCTCTCTGGAGAAACATCTTCCTGCAGAAATTTGTGGACCGGATCCTTTCCGGTTACAAACTTCCCATTTCCAGAATCTGCAGAAGAAACCTCAGGAAATCCATTTCTAACTGTTGTAAGATTTTCCCAAAATTTAGCAAAATATCCAGCAGCTGCCACAACAAGCCATGAATCCATTTCTGCCTGCCCGCTGAAATTTCGGAAACTACCCGAGCACAACACTACAAAAGTTGACCTTTACATTTATCCTCAACATCCAAAACCTCAAAGCAACAGTTTCCATGAAGCTCAACATTGAAAAGAAAAATATGGTCTCACAACCAGCTTGTAGCACTCCAACACAACAATTAACTAACTAGAGGCTGAAACATTGAAACCCTCTTGAGTTACAAATCGGACACCCAAATCAACCGAAACAGACTTTCTCCTCTGTCTCCCTGGACCTAAGTTCTCATAAAACACAAAGCAATGTGCAAAGCGTAGTTGAAAATCCCTACAACTTTCAAATAAGCAATCCCAGAAATTTAACAAAGCAAATACATACCAAATCAGCCAAATAGAAAGCTGAAACTACAACCAATTATCAGCTTTTTCAATCTATAATTTCCAGGCAATCAAACACTACATCATAAACAAGAACAGTCTGAATAAGTGTCAGGAAACCAAACTTCATTCAACTACAAGCAAATTACAACTAAAGTCATAATTTAAAAGAACAAACTGCATACATGTCGACAAAAACAACCAATTTGAAAATGATGTGAAAATCCAAGCTTTACCCATTTCAAAACAATCTAAGACCTGCAAAAAAAAATCAACAAAGAACCCACTCGCCCCAAAGTGAAGATGATAAAATGGAGAAAAAAAGAAAGGGAATTTACATATTTTTGGTGTTTTATGAGAACCAGATTGAGTATTAAAGCAAAATCCAGCAGACCCAAGTTTAAAAAGAAGATGGATTTCTCATTGTTGAATCTTGAGATTGGATTCCTTGGAAGAATAAGGACTCTTTGCTCTGCAATCCAAACAACGCTACATTCACCTGCATCAGTTGCAGTATCAAATTAATTTTTTTTTTTTGCCTTTTTTTTCACACTAAAAATAAAGGGCTTTTTCGATAAATAAATAATATTAGCACTTTTCATTAAAAAAATCTCCTTTTTTTTTACTTCAATTTATTTTTTGTGGACCAACTGACCCGAACAAAGCCGTTCATTTTTTTATAGCATTATTACTACATAAATAAATTTAACTCTTGATGTTTATTTATTATCAATATAATTTTTAATTTTTTAATAATAATATCGATTAAGATTTTAAATTTCAATAGTTAACTCACATAATAATTACTGTGTATTCCTTACTATTTTTTATATTTTTACCTTTTAAAAGATTATATACTGATATCTTATGTTTTATCCAATCAAGTGATTTCAATAGTCTTAAATTTGAGCCGCTGTATTTATAAAATATATGCATTATCGATGGTTGAAAATTATAAATAACTATTATTTTATTATAATCACATTAGATTATTTAAAAATAAATCTAAAACTCGGAATACTTTTAAATTTAGTGTTAATTTGATATAAATTTTAAAAATTGACTTTTAAAAGTGTCGTTTTAAAAATATTATACAAAAGTACATTTTAATTTTACGATTAAAACCAACATTTTAACTAAAAAATACTTTGAGAAAGTTTTACTGAACGCTTGCTTTACATGAAATGAGAATGAAACGTTGGTTGGGTTGATGGGATTTTAACAAATCTAATTCCACCAACCAATTTCCCCTCCTACCTTATTAAATACAATAATCAAAGAAAATAAATTTCTGTAATTAAAAGAATGGATACTATGTTCATGGAAATTAAACAAATTGATTTCAGACTATAAAATATATGATATGATATGATATGCTTGTTTGTCATGAGATTTAAATCTTCATTATCCAAAACTTTAGTAAATTTCTTTTTTTTTTAATTTGTGTATCTGATAATAATATTAAAATATAAAAATAAAATTAATTTTAGCAGATTTTGAAATTTAAATTCAACTAATACATACATCCAATCATTGTGATTCTTAAATAGTAGCTATTTGCAAGTGCTACACGTTTTTATGAAGAAAATGAAGTGTTAGATTGGATAAAGAATAAGGTGGGACATAAAAAAATATTTTCAAACTTTAATGAATTAATTAAATAAACATATATTCCCACATGTAAATGAAATATTCAATATCACACCCCACATCTTTTATATAATACATTAAATTTTATATTAATTTAAGATTATTATATGATGTAAATACAAATTAAATAATTTTAATTATATTCATCCGATGATCCTAAATTATTGCTTTTTTTCTTTTAAGTTTTTATACTATGTAAATAAACACCCGTTATTATTACTAGGCTAAAATCTAAAAAATATTTAAATTATATTATTTTTTATTTATGTATCTAAACTATTTAAACTGAGTACTTAAACTATTATATGTAATCACTTTAAGTAACTCAATTATTTTTTGATCAAAATAAGTCCTTAAAATATACTCTTTTTTTGCTTTAAGCCCTTAAAATAAATTTTTGGTCAAAACGAGTACCTAAAATTTTGTCTGACGTGTCAACATCTTATTGGTCGAAGAATAATTTTCTAATTGAAAAACTATTAGGACTTAAAATAATTAAATATAATAATTTAAGTACCTAGAGCAAAAAAAATAGTTTAGCTACTTATTTTTACTTTAAACCTTATTATTCTTATAAAAATAAAGGGTAAGCTACTCAAATAACTACTTAAGTATGAGATTAATGTCGACATGACAATCATACTTTTAATTTTTATAATATGACCAAATAACTATTTAGGCTTAGTCACTTGCGGTTACAAAACAATCAACGTAGCTAATTGTCGCAATCGTCTTTCTGGTGGACCCAAAATTGGGCTTCGACTTGAATGAAATGGTTAGAGTCGCCATCGATCATTTATTTTAAGAATAAATGGGTTGATCGGATACCTCGATTTCTTACTTGATCTGCGTCTTACCAAAAATATGTCGGATTCAGGAGTCGGTTATAGTTAAGGAATGGTTGGTACTCTTGAACTGCCCTTTCGGTACTAATTAATTTCCAGTTGTCTTAATTGAGAAAATTGTAAGTTAAATTAAAAGGTAAAAATTGATCCAAACTACTTATCTTTAATGGATTTAAAAGCATACCCTTAAAAGAGTCAGAAAAAATATTAGATGAAGTAAAATGCATAATCAAAAGGAAACAAAAGATGAAGGTTAAATTTGCATGTTGTAAAAAAACACATGCCAATGAATTAACAGAAAAAATGCTCGTATTAAAACATACATAAAATACAGAATGTAATGGAAGAAAAAAAAAGGTCTAAGAAGAAAATATATATATATATAAAAACACGAACCCTAAAAAATAGTTAAAACAAAAAAATAATAAAAGATCAATTTTCAAAAAAATAAAATAAATAAACTAAAATAAAGTAAAATAAAAATAAAAATAAAAAACACAAATAAAATAAACAAAATACATAAACGAACATAAAATAAAACAAAAATAAAATAATGGGATCAAATAAAAAAATAAAAAAAAATAAACAAAATAAAAGAGAAAAAAATAGGAAAAATAGAATATATAAATAAAATGTAGTATTAATTAAATAAATATATAAAAAGAAAAAAATTTAAGAAACAATTAAAATATACAAAAATAATAATAGTAAAACAAAAGGAGAAAAAAGAAAACAAATAAAAAAATAAAAAAAATTGAAAGAACAGTAACAGAAAAAAATAATAATAAATAAATAAAATAAAAATAAATAAATATATGCATATAATAAAATAATATTAGATTATATAAATAAAATAGATAAAAATAATAATTAAAATGCGGCAAAAAAGAAAAATAATAAATAAGGACTAAATTGGAAGTAAAAATAAAATAGGTGGTAGAATTAAAACAAATCATGATAAATATCGAATTGAGGGACGAAAAATGAATTTTTAAAACAACGGGGTACTGAAGCCAAATAAACCCTTTTTCATTCAAAAAATGTAGGGGATCTGGTCGGGTTTTCGGGTCAAATTTGTTTAGTATAAATACCAAAAACCCATTAACACATTTCATTTTTCCATTCTCTTCAGAAATGGATCAAACACCCCCCAAATTTTCTCTGAAATGTTCTTGGGTGTTCTTCATCTGATGAAGAACACCATCGTGAAACCCAGAAACCGGCCGACCGCCGTTCATCGGCGGTGGCCAAAAATATTTTTTATACCATTCAAAAGATCTTCCTCCCCCATCTCAAATATCTAATTTGTACGACCTCAGGGAGGGCTAGATCTAAAAAAATATCTCGGTCACCCTCCCCCTGATCATCGGCCAACCTTTTTTGGTTTTTCGAGGTCAAAACGAAGAGGAAATAAACAAAATGCCTACATGCAAGCATCAAACCGAAAAAATGTGAGACTTTTACCTTTTATTGCTTTTCGAAATTTTTACAAAGTGCTTCGATTTCTTTCTTATTTTCACTCGTAGCTTCTATGTGTATTTCTTGGTCTCTTGGACTAAAACACTTGTTTTGCTTGGTTGTTATTGTTTCATGAAATCACGTTGTCGGAAACATCGGAGATGGTAGTCTCAGCGTGAGGACTCTCCTAGAGTCCTCGGTTTGACCGGCTTTATTAGTTGTTGCGGCGTTGAGAAGAGAGGGGTGAGAGTTAGGGTTTATAAACCCTAAATGTTTTGATTCAACTCTGGCCGATTCGGGTCGCTCCAAGACCCAGGTTTATTGTTGTTGGACCACTATTGGGCTTATGGGTTTGTAATCACTGGGCTTTTGGGTTTGTAAAACACAAAAAAAGGATTAAATATGTAATTAAAATAATAGTATATTATAGTATATAGTATAATATATTTATATATACGTAACATATTTATATGATACAAATTAATATTATATAATATAATAAACTAATCTAATTAAATGAATAACCCGAGTTGGACGAAAATATGTGTCTAGAACTGCCCCTCTTTGTCCTTTTTCGTGTAACAAAAAACATGACAAAGATAAAATGACACAAATTTTCGTTCGGTATGAGGGAGTCCATGAGTCTAATATCCTCCTTTGTGGAGTTGAAGATTGAATTTGATATTGTAATTAGGAATAACTCCCTATTAAATTGAGTTGCGGATGACTCCTCCGTCGCGAAGTCGAGTCCATCTTGAAATGATATGAAATTGAAACTGTAGTTCAGAACTTGAATCGAAAATTGGCTTCTTGTTGCCAAATAGTAGTCGACTTCGGTCTTGTTCTCGGTTTAAAGACCTTGGTTTGAAAATTCGACTGGAAAGTAGTTTCTCGACACTACTATGTGGTTGATAGGCTCCCAAGCTGAATGAAATCGAACTCGAAAGTTTTCGTTGATAGATAGCTCTTCTCGCCTTGAGCTATACAGTTGGAAGATAGTTTCTTGCCACTAAAGAACAGCTAACCCAGGTCTTCTTCTTGACTTAAAGACCTCGGTTTAAACTTTAACTGGAAAGTAGTTGATACGTCATCGAGCTGAATAGAATCGAACTCCAAAAGTTTTCATTGACAGATAACCCTTATCGCCTTGAGTTATGTTGTACTAAGCTGAGAGATTTCCTCATATCTTCTTCTTGACTTAAAGACCTCGACTTCAACCAGAACGTAGTTTCTCGATGCTACCATGTGGTTGATGTGTCATCGAGATGAATAGAATCGAACTCGACAGTTTTTGTTGATAGATAGCCTTTCTCAACTTAAGCTATGCTGTAAATTTGATATGCCCTTGAGATGAATGGAATCGATCTCGGAGGTATTTGTTGACGGATAACCCTTCTCGCCTTGAGTTATGCTATAAATTTGATATGCCCTTGAGCTGAATGTAATTGAACTCGAAGGTCTTTGTTGATAGATACCCCTTCTCACCTTGAGATATGTTGTAAATTTGATATACCCTTGAGCTGAATGTAATCGAACTTGAGGGTCTTTGTTGACAGATAGCCCTTCTCGTCTTGAGCTATGCTGTAAATTTCATATCCCTTTGAGCTGAATATAATCGAACTTGAAGGTTTTTGTTGACAGATGGTCCTTCTCACCTTGAGCTATGTTGTATATTTGATATGCCTTTGAGCTGAATATAATCGAACTCAAAGGTCTTTTTTGACATATAGCCCTTCTCGCCTTGAGCTATGCTGTAAATTTGATATACCCTTGAACTGAATGTAATCGAACTCGAATGTTTGTTGGTAGATAGCCCTTCTCGCCTTGAGCTATGCTGCAAATAGATATGCCCTTGAGTTAAATGTAATCGAACTCGAAGATCTTTGTTGACAGATAGCCCTTCTCACCTTGAGCTATGCTGTAAATTTGATGTGCCTTTGAGCTGAATGTAATCGAACTCGAAGGTCTTTGTTGACAGATAGCCCTTCTCGCCTTGAGCTATGCTGTAAATTTGATATGCCTTTGAGCTGAATATAATTGAACTCGAAGGTCTTTGTTGACAGATAGCCCTTCTCGCCTTGAGTAATACTGTAAATTTGATATGCCCTTGAGCTGAATGTAATTGAAATCGAAGGTTTGTTGGCAGATAGCCCTTCTCGCCTTGAGTTATACTGCATATAGATATGCCTTTGAGTTGAATGTAATCAAACTCGAAGGTCTTTGTTGACAGATAACCCTTTTCGCCTTGAGTTATGCTGTAAATTTGATATGCCCTTGAGCTGAATGTAATCGAACTCGAAGGTTTGTTGGTAGATAGCCCTTCTCGCCATGAGCTATACTGCAAATAGATATGCCCTTGAGCTGAATGTAATCGAACTTGAAGGTTTGTTGGCAGATAGCCCTTCTCACCTTGAGCTATGCTGCAAATAGTTCCTTTAAGTGAAAAATGGCTCCCCTTCACAAGTCTAAGCCTATCATAATTCATTAAATGACTCTCCTTCACGGGAAAGCCAAGTGGTATATTTTGTCATTCGGATATCATCCGTCGTGGAGTTGAAATCTGGCTTGAAAACATCAACTGGAAACTAGCCACTTGTCGTTGAGTTAAGCTGAATTTGATCATTTCTGAATTGGTTCTCGAACCCGTCTGAAATTGATTATAAGATCTGTTGATCTTTCAATATGTCTAGTTGGTTTTAGGTATAGCTCCTCGCTACTGAGTTAAGAAACCACCATCCATTTCTGAAAGTGCTTTTGAATCGAGTATCTTTCGTCTTGAAGTTGAAACTTTACTCTAAATCTGCAAAATATTATATGCGAAAAATGATAAATGTGATACTCTTAAGTATGTCTAAGATGCATGCAACATGGATTAGTTCTGTTTTATTTCCTGGATGAAGCCTCATTTTTTGTCTGCCGATCTGGTCCTTGGAATCAATCATGCCCCATTTTCTTCTCGGGTTGCTGACAACGACACAAGGGAGTGCTACAAGTTCTATCTGACCACTCAGACTGGTTGCTTTCAAGAATGTGAAATGCTCGAAATTTGGCATTGTTTACTCTTTCTTCAATAGAGGCAAAATGAGTCTCAACAGCTTCCAGGACATTTCACATTTGAGATTATCATGTTTGAAAATGTTTTTCTCCTTTCTTTTATTTTAGGAGGAAAAAAAGGATGTGAAAATATAAAAATTTTGTAAAACATTTCCCCTTAGTTCTGGCTCCCAATCGAATCAAATCATAAACATGATTTTACAGAAAATCAAAAGAATCAATAGCTCTTTAATGTTTTCAGAATTATAGCTCTTTGACAAATATCCAAATTGATGAGTTGGCTTCGGGTTGGCCTCCTATTTTATAAGGTTTCGACCACCAAAATATCATTTCTTTTTTTGAACATCACAACATGCCCCTCTTTCTCGGCTTGTCATTTTAATCGGATGTGGACAAAATGACGCAACTAGCATAATTAATTACTAGACCTTCTATTTTGGTTCGCTGAAATCATCCATTTGTTCAAGCTTCGTAGGCTCCTCTAACAAAGACAGTGTAGAAATATCGGTCTAAAAATGAAATTCCTGAGTGATTGTGTGAAATTGACTATAACAGGTGTTCCTTAACTCCCTTAATCCATTTTTGCTAAAAATCCTTATTTAGTTTACCATTGTCTGGCTAGCTGGATCCATAAAGTAGGGGCGTTTAACCAATTGCTCTAGAGGGACAACTCAGTATTATAATCACCTTTATCAGGCTAGTTGAATCTTATCCATATAGTCGGGGCGTTTAACTAATTGCTCTAGAGGGACAACTCAAGCTTTATTGTATATTATAATCACCTTTATCAGGCCAGCTGAATCTTATCCATAAAGTCAGGGTGTTTAACCAATTGCTTTGGAGGGACAACTCAAGCTTTATTATAATCTGGGCATACGGATCTAATTTCTTAAGTTTGTCAAGAAGAACCTGTTATAGTTAAGATGTTGTTGAAAGTCAAGAAATCTCATTCTTAGAGTTCAATTTCCAAGCAACTGACTTAAACTAGATTCACCTACTCGACTATTCTATCTGTTAAGATCATTATCATCCCTGAACGACTTTAACAAAAGTATAAGAATGTCATACGCAAGGGATGCCCCATGTTGTCCGCTCCTATGCATACATAATACCAAGCCTCTTGTTTATTCCCTTATGAGAGGAGAAGGCTATATCGGTTATTGCAAGAGAAGGGTGTGGTGTTCGAGCGTATCTTTTGGGTAAGGTCAAAGTCCTTTGTTTTATCGACTTTTAATCATGTTACTTTGTTAAATATCTATAACTCCAATTATTACAGAGTTTTTTAATTCAATTGATATTCAAAGAATTTCAAGTCTGCAAATTTGATTAATTGTTTATCATCTTTAAAGTAGCATAAATTCATTTAAATGTTTTTACAAAAAAAAACGAGAAAAGAAGAAAAACGAATTCAAACAGAATAATGCAAATGATGAAATGATCTTCTTTCTTATTTGGATGGCCCCGAGTTATTGAAGTCAATCCAATTCTTGTTACGCATCTTCTGCACGATTCTCTTGAATGCAAAACAATTTTCAATAGTGTGCCCTCGGACACCGTCGTGATATTCATAATGAGCATTCTCATCATACCACCTGGGGTATGGGGGCTTCATGAGTTCTACCGGGTATGGTGATACTACGTGAGTGTCAAACAGTTGTTGATAAAGTTCTTTGTAGGTCATGGTAATAAGGTCGAAATGTTCCCTTTCCTTTTCCTTCCTATGTTCTCTGGAATCTTGTCTAGAAGTACCTGACGGTACAACTGTAGTTGATTTTGGGCTGGAGATTGTAACACCTTTATTAGTATTGTAGGTGTTGATATTGTTAATCTCTACATCCCTCTTTTTCATAAGAGGTTTCTTACTTACCTATCCTTCCTCAATCTTGCATTGTTTTATGGTCGTTTCTACCATCTCCCCGGCCAGGACTAAGTTCGAAAAATTACCGGATGTGATTGCAACCAGGTGCCCAAAGTAAGGAGCATTCAGTATCTGCATGAAGAGCTTCTAGGTTTCTTTTTCATCCAAGAGAAGATAAACTTGTACAGCTAAATCCCTCTATTTCTGTGCGTATTGTCTGAAACTTTCGTTATGCTTCTTCTCCATGCTTTGTAGCATAACTCGATCTGTCTTCATGTCATTGATGTGTTTGTATTGTTCCAGAAATGACTTGGCTAAATCATTCCAAGTCTTGATATGGGATCGACTTAGCTGATTGTATCACCGGATGGCTGAGCCCGACAGACTCTCTTGAAAGTAATGGATCAGGAGTTGGTCGTTTCCTACATATCCTGTCATCTTTCAGTAGAACATAGTGATGTGAGCAGATGAGTAACTGTTATCGTCAAACTTCTCAAATTCTGGGGACTTGAATTTCGGAGGAAGAACCAAGTCTGGGAATAGACTGAGTTCGGCGGCATCGACTCCATAGTAGTCATGGTCTCCTTTAACTATCTTCATTTGGTCTTCTAATTGTTTAACTTTCTTCCCCATCTTCATTTCCTTGTTGTTCTCTTCATCTAAATCTGATATATGATAATAACTCGAATTATTCTCAGGGTTAGATACAACAGTCTGTATCTTTGTAGTAGATAGGGTTTTCTTCTTTGTAGTGAATGAGTCCCCTTGAAGTTCAGGTAAGATTCCAGGTGAGATAACTACCTGCGGGGCAGGTGACATAGCTATCCCTTCTGACGAACTTGCCCAAGGTGCACTTGCTTGAGGTAGGCCAGATAACTTGGCCATATTCTGATCGACCAAGGACTCTTGGCTTTTTGTGATTGTTTCCAGAGTACTCTAATTGTTTTGGTTTATCTTCTCTTCTAACTCCCTCTGTAACTTCAACATGTTCTCCTCGAGTTGAGCAATTTTTGCTTCTATCTTCTTCTTTTTTGAGCGGGTGTTATGTGGATGGGGTGTGTCTAATGCTTGAGGTGGTATATCCAGAAATTTTCCCTTTTTTGATGAGACATTCTTTTGTTAGTTAATGCGAATGTAAAGAAATGAAAATAACAAAATGCAAAATATGTCTAAATGAATGATGCATAAAATGTTCGAGGCATTGATCCAAATATGTGTTTGTTATTATAAATAATCCTTATTAAGGACAAAAGTGTTATTTCTTAAGAGACAAAACACATTTTAAAGGTATATTCTTCTAGACCCCGAACAGCTTCTGACAGGTTGATTCGTCTTCTGCCTTCTTCTTGTCACCGATTGAATACCCTGTCGAACCGTTTCGGCCTCTCTGAGCTGCTTTTTGTACTTGTCCCAAGAAGTCTCGAATAATTGCATCTCAGGTTTTCACTCTCTGCTGAGTCTGTTCTCTAACTAAAACACCATTGAAGCCCTCCATCGATAGGAACTATCCGAAGTTTATCTACTTGTTTCTTGAATTCGTCAACAATGGCCTCCAGTTTTAACTATTGTTTTGCCATCTTATTCTTATTGTCTTTGAAGGGACTCCCTAGGTCAGTAACCTTTTTCTCGTCTGCCCATGCAACCTTTGCTAGCTCAAAAAGTTGACTTTTGTTGTGCTCGGTGTAAATCCTGGTCCATTCTAAGTCCTTTACAATGCAACAGAGTGGCATATTCTTCGATTGTGGGTATCACGTCTTCTTGGTTTAATTGTCTTGCAGATTACCTCCCTGAGCATAGTCGGACCTCTGCGTTTATCACCTCTTGTATTACAACCCATTTGTCCATTAATGCAAATTATTTAGATTTAACGAACATGTTTTAGTGGATCAACACCTCTTTTGAATAATGCAAATAATGAAAATAAAATGAAAGAGAAAAAATGAAAAGAGTTAGTGAGGTAAAGATAATAATCAAAACAATAATGAAAATAAAAGTCCTACCACACATGATATTTACCCCACATTCTTATTAGTCCTAACCGGACATGATCTCTATCCCGCAAGTTGATTTTGAACAAGTCTTAACCATATAAATTTCTAGTTCACATGCTCTGAAAAGAAAATAAAGAACGAAATGATCTCAAAATAGCCTAGGGTTTGAAATGAGGTTTTGGGGTGGGCTCTAGCTCCTTGTAGTCTCCCGGTTTAGGTTTTAAAGAAAGTACCCGAGTTCTCCTTGCTGGTTCCCCCTTGGGCTTGCCAGACCCTTATTCCTAAGCCCATTACAAGCTCATATGGACTAAGTTAAACTCGAGAGGATACATTCCCTTATGCCCGCACGGTGAATAAATTCACATGATGACATAAGGTATATGAATCCCGAAGGTTACTTGTTACGCCTATGCGGAGAATAAATTCTCACGAAGGCGTCGCTTTCACCCCCACTTAAAAGGGTTCAGAGCTCAGATATAGAGCCTTAAATGGAAAAGTTAAAGATCTGAAATCATTGGAAAAAAACGTCAGTACAACTATTTATTTGAAAATATAATCAAAAGTAAGTAATAAGGATCGAAAAAGTTACCTTAAAATTTAAACTTACTTTTTTCACTTAAGAAGACATTTGGAAATTAACCTTAGCCTGACTCACTTACCTGTCCCCAGTGGAGTCGCCAAGCTGTCGTAACCGTCTTTCGGGTGGGCCCAGAATTAGGCTTCGACTTGAATGAAATGGTTAGAGTAGCCACCGATCAGTTATTTTAAGAACAAATGGGTTGATCAGATACCTCGATTTCTTACCTGATCTGCGTCTTACCAAAGATATGTCGGATTCAGGAGTCGGTTACAGTCAAGGAAGGGTTGTCACCCTTGAACTGTCCTTTTGGTACAAGTTAATTTCCAGTTATCTTAATAGAGAAAATTGTAAGTTAAATTAAAAGGTAAAAATTGATCCAAACTACTTATCTTTAATGGATTTAAAAGCATACCCTTAAAAGAGTCAGAAAAAATATTAGATGAAGTAAAATGCATAATCAAAAGGAAACAAAAGATGAAGGTTAAATTTGGATGTTGTAAAAAAACACATGCCAATGAATTAACAGAAAAAATGCTCGTATTAAAACATACATAAAATACAGAATGTAATGGAAGAAAAAAAAGGTCTAAGAAGAATATATATATATATATATATAAACACGAACCCTAAAAATAGTTAAAAATAATAATAAAAGACTCATTTTCAAAAATAAAATAAAAAAATGAAGTAAAATAAAAATAAAACAACAACAACAATAAAACCCTATTCCATATGCAATGGGGTAAGGGGGAGGTAGGGTAGTAGGCTGCCCCCAACGCCAATTTAAGAGCAGCTTCCGTGGAAGACCTCCGACAGTAAGAAAATTAAAAATAAAGATAAAATACAGTTCATATATAAATAAATAAATAAATAAATAAATACATAGTTGAACATTCTTCATATACGCGTCTGTACTGGGAAGTAATCCCTGCAAATAAATTCCTACGTAAAAATCTCTGCATATAGACATAAATGTAAATCCCTGCTAAATTTAAAAAGAGGAAACATGAAGAGAAGGATAACCAGAAGTCAGCGATAGCAAGCTACTAGAAGGAATAAAGTCAAATGGGTTAAAAACCTAAACTAAGGCAACACTACTCCGCTACCCTAGTTCTAAGCCTTCATAAATTCCAAAGACAGAAGCGTATAAAAAGTAGAAGTCATGGAAATTACTACAAAGGCATTAAAAAGAAGACAGAGATGTTGCACCCTATGGCTATGACCCACACTACTCGGCTACCTTGGTATTAAGTCTCCATATTTTCCTATCAGAGGTCATGTCCTCGGTAAGGGCTAACTCCTTCAAATCAGATCTCAAGCGATCTACCTACTTCCTCCTTGGTCATCCTCTCCTTCTGGCACCGTCGACTGTAATCGACTCTACCCTCTTGACCACATCCGACAGTTGTCGCCTAAGGACATGCCCAAACCACCGTAGTCTTCCCTCCCTCAATTTTTCGGATACAGACACCACCCCTATGGACAGAATGTAATGGAAGAAAAAAAGGTCTAAGAAGAAATATATATATATATATATATAAACATGATCCCTAAAATATAGTTAAAAATAATAATAAAAGACTAATTTTCAAAAAAAATAAAAATAAAAAACAACACAAATAAAATAAACAAAATAAATAAATGAAAATAAAAGAAAAATAAGGAAAAGAAAAAGAAAAAAATAAAATAATAGAATTAAATAAAAAAGAAAAAAAACAAAATAAAATAGAAAACAAAGAGAAAAGAATAGGAAAAAAATAAAAATAGAATATATATAATAAAATGTAGTATTAATTAAATAAATATAAAACAAAGAAAAAAATTAAGAAACAATTAAAATAAACGAAAATAATAATAGTAGAACAAAAGGAGAAAAAAGAAAACAAATAAAATAAAATAATGAAAAATAATAAAAAAGCAAAAAGAACAATAACAGAAAATAATAATAATAATAATAATAAATAAAATATACATATATACATACGCATACGCATACGCATACGCATACGCATACGCATACGCATACGCATACGCATACGCATACGCATACATACATACATACATACATACATATACATACATACATACATATACATACATATACATATACATATACATATACATATACATATACATATACATATACATATACATATACATACATATACATATACATATACATATATACATATACATATACATATACATATACATATACATACATATACATATACATATACATATACATATACATATACATATACATACATACGCATACGCATACGCATAGCATACGCATACGCATACGCATACGCATACACATACGTATACACATACGCATATACATATACACATACGCATATACATATACACATACGCATACGCATACGCATACGTATACGCATACGCATACACATACGTATACACATATGCATATGCATATCCATATGCATATGCATATCCATATACATATACATATACATATGTATATGCATATGCATATGCATATGTATATGCATATGCATATGGATATGCATATGCATATGGATATGCATATACATATACATATACATATACATATACATATACATATACATATACATATACATATACATAACATATACATATACATATACATATACATATACATATACATATACATATACATATACATATACATATACATATACATATCATATACATATACATATACATATACATACATATACATATACATATACATATACATATACATATACATATACATATACATATACATATACATATACATATACATATACATATACATATACATATACATATACATATACATACATATACATATACATATATACATATACATACATATACATATATACATATACATATACATATACATATACATATACATATACATATACATATACATATACATATACATATACATATACATATACATATACATATACATATACATATACATATACATATACATATACATATACATATACATATACATATACATATGCATATACGCATATGCATATGCATATGCATATACATATACATATAATAAAAAATATTAGATTATATAAATAAAATAGATAAAAATAATTAAAACGTGAGAAAAAAGAAAAATAATAATAAGGACTAAATTGGAAGTAAAATAAAATAGGTGGTAAAATTAAAACAAATTAGGAAAAAAAATTGAATTGAGAGACGAAAAATGAACTTTTAAAATTACGGGGGACTGAAGTCGAATTAACCATTTTCCATTCAAAAATACGCTAGGGGATCCGATAGGGTTTTCGGGTCAAATGGGTTCGGTATAAATACCAAAAACCCATTAACACATTTCATTTTTCCCTTCTCTTCAAAATGGATCAAACACCCCCCCCCCTCAAATTTTCTCTGAAATGTTCTTGGGTGTTCTTCATCTGATGAAGAGCACCGTCGAAAAACCCAGAAACCAGCCGGCCACCGCCTCGTCCGCCGTTCATCGACAGTGGCCAAAACTTTTTTTATACCATTCGAAAGATCTTCCTCCCCTATCTCAAATATCTAATTTGTTTTTGTAAAACGACCTTGGGGAGGGCTAGATCTAAAAAAAAGATCTCGGTCGCCCTCCCCCGATCATCGGCCAACCTTTTTTGGTTTTTCGGGGTCAAAACGAAGAGGAAATAAACAAAATACCTACATGCAAGCATCAAACCGAAAAAAGGTGAGACTTTTACCTTTTATTGCTTTTCGAAATTTTTACAAAGTGCTTCGATTTCTTTCGTATTTTCACTCGTAGCTTCTATGTGTATTTCTTGGTGTTTTTACACTGTTTACATGCACATATATATAGTCTAAATAAACCTATTTTTAGTTCTGATTTTAGAGTTTCTCTTGGACTAAAACACTTGTTTTTCTTGGTTGTTCTTGTTCCATGAAATCACGCTGTCGGAAAGATCGAGGATGGTGGTCTCGGCGTGAGGCGTGAGGACTCTCCAAGAGTCTTCGTTTTGACCGGCTCTATTAGTTGTTGCGGAGCTGAGAAGAGAGGGGCGAGAGTTAGGGTTTGCAAACCCTAACTTTTCCGGTTCGGGTCACTCCAAGACCCGGGTTTATTGTTGTTGGACCACTGTTGGGCTTCTGGCTTTGTAATCACTGGGCTTATGGGTCTATTAAAAACAAAAAGAAAGGATTAAATATGTAATTAAAATAATAGTATATTATAGTATATAGTATAACATATTTATGTATGCGTAACATATTTATACGATACAAATTAATACTATATAATATAATAAACTAATCTAATTAAATGAATAACCCGAGTTAGACGAAAATATGTGTCTACACTAATGTGGACCTCTAACTCGTCATTAGTCAATAACAGTATCAACTACGTTGTTTATTTTGTAGCAACAAGGGGCTACATTGAAACCACCTAAATAGTTATATAATCATATTTCCAAAATTGAAATTATGATGGTCAAATCAACACCAACCTTATAGTTAAGTGGTCATTTGAGTAGTTTACCCAATAATAATGTAACGAAATAAGGGTAAATTACACTGATGACCACTTAACTGTGGTAGATTTCATTTTGACCATCGAAGTTTTGATTTAATCAGACCATTCAACTATTTAAATACTTTAATAAAGCCAACTATCGTTAACATTTAAAGTAGTAGGTGATGTGACAGTTAAATATTTTGGTATAATTACACAATTAGTCCATGTTACTTATACATTATTTCAATTTGATCTTAATTTTAATAAATTAAAATAATTTTAATCCTCGAATCAAGAGTTACATGTGTCATCATTCGATTAGAAGACCAGATTTATTTTAATTTAATAGATTTATTTTCCTCCAATTAAGGTTACTTTCTAGTTGAAAGAAATAAATCAATGTTGAAGGTGGGAAGGGAACAGAACTTAGGACCCCTGGGTGAAGTGATAAACTCCAAACCATTATGCTAGGCAACCTTTATTAATATTTTAGAAAACAAAAAAATATATATCTTGTATCCTTGTATGTAAATGTTTACCCAAAAGTAATAATATTTTAAATATTAAAATATCTTTTGTTTTTGTTTTAACTTATTAAATTATTTTATTTTGGTTTAACTTATTAAATATTTTTTTATTTAATGTAAAAATATATTTTATCTTCATCTTCACTTAAAAATAGATTTTATTCCTATCTTATTTTCTAAAATATATTTTTAAAATATCTTAAATTAAAATATATTTAATTATAAATTATATATTTATTGATCTTCATTTAAAATATATTTTATTATTATTTTCAATTAAAGAATATATTTTTATTATCTTAACTTCAAAATATATTTTAACTAATATATTTTAAGTTAAAATATTTTAAAAACATCTTTTAAAAGTTAAGATAATCAATATATATATATATATAAAGTTAAAATAAGAGAAAAATATATTTAAAGTGAAGATAAGATTAAATATATATTTTTATATTAAAAATAATATATATTTAATAAGTTAAGACAAAAATAAAAGATATTTTTAAAATTTAAGATATATAAAATACTATTAATAAAATATTTACATACTAGCACAAGATATATATAATTTGTTGTCTAATGTATAGCAATGGTTGTCTTGACCTAATGATTTGGCGCTTGTCACCCTATGCATGGATTTATTTTTAAATTTAAAATAATTTAATTCTCCAATCGAATTATGACATTTGTCACCAATGACACATAGAACCTCCTAATTCGGGGATTAAATCTATTTTAATTTATAAAAATTAGGACCAAATTAAAGAATATAAGTAACAAGGGACAATTGTATCATTATATCAAAATATTTTAACTGCTACATCATATACTCTGTAAATGTTAACAGCAGGTGGCTTGATTGAAGCATTTAAATAGTTAGGTGGTCTTATTGATTAAATAGAAACATCAATGGTCAAAATGAAATTTGACAATAATTAAATGGTCACCGGTGTAATTTACCCAAGAAAGAAATTGAAGAACCTTTGGTAATTAGGTCTAACAAGAGTACAAAAGGCTTATTTTCAAAACAAAGGAAAAGTTCATGGGTCTTGATAATATTTTACCTAAAAATCACTCGTATATAAATATCATTGTAGCACTTTTTTTTTTCATATTTCATTTTTCTTTATGACAGTTACATTCGACACATTCAGCTATGAATAATAAAATATGAACCCTGATGGGCTTTTCAAATATATTTATATCTCATTTTAGTCCAAGTAATAAAGCTAAAGGCTTCTTTTGAGCCTAGATATCTCGCACAATCCGGCCATAAGTGCTGCACGAACACCATGAATGAATGCTTGATGAGAATTTGAAGGAAACTTATATCGAAAAACAAAATCAGAAAGAAAGAAAATTACTACAAGGCATTTATAAGATCAGTGAAGTTGAAGACCAGCCAATTAGCCTCGCCGCAACAGGCTCACGGAGTTGAACACCGGCGTAGCAAATGAACAAGTCAGCACCTCCTGGTTTACGAGCCTATGTTGCGAGACGAAAAAAAGATCAAATGAGAAAAACCGCATCTAATAAGAAAAATGCTGCTCAATTACAAGAAGGGATTTAGTTTAAAAAGCCCAGAAATTGCCCTTATCCATCACATAACTCGATAGCCTATAGGTGCTCAACGATTTAAATCAACTAAATGAATAGACAATGAACTTCAGAATATGTTTGAGACACCTTTACCCTCACTCTCCTGGTTTACAGGCCTATGTTTTGAGATGAAAATAAGATGTGAAAAACAAAACAATCCGATAGACTATAGGTGCTCAACATTATAATCGATGAATAGACAATGAACTCGGGATATGTCAGAGACACCCTCTCCATCATTCTCCCAAACAACGAGATACATTTGACACAATTAATAATTTGTTCAAATTTAAAGAATGTTGAACATGAAGCGACCTTCCGCTTAAACATGCATAAAAAAAAGGAACGACTAACTTCCACCAACCCTTGCGTAAAGATGGATTCTGTCACATTCTGTTTATATAAGAGAAAGTTCAGATGAATTTGCTAACCTCAAGATCGGTAGCACCATCACCGATCATGACTAATGCTTTGAATCCCTTAACCTGAAAAATTTCTTTAGTCAGACTCAGAAACAGAACTTTTTGCCAACCGATACAAAAAACAGAAACAAGACTCACCTTTCTTATTTGTTGAACAGCCGTAGCTTTTCCTCCACTCCTTGAAGTAGGCTCATTAGCATCAAATCCTAGAAACTCCCAGAACTTCCAAAGACCAGCTGATTGGCAAAAATGTTTTCTTGTGGAATCCCGAGGATTGATGCCACAGGCTACAAAAGAGTTTCTCAATTAACCACCAAATATTATAGTAATATCCGATAACAAGGTTGTTTTAATGGAAAGGAACCTACATGCTGTATAATGACTCTAAACTTATAAAGCAGATCATCGGATACCACATTGTTTGGTTGTAAAACAACATTAACCATATCATACATACTTCAATAGTTTTATATCTGATTGCAGGTTTCAAAAAACGGTCCGCGACCGCGATTTCGTCATTGATATAGCGGTTTCGCCGCCATCCGAGTTACCCGCGACGGCCGCAATCACCGTAAATCCGAAATAACCGAAAATGTGACCGCGACCGCGATTTGAAACCCTGTCTGATTGTTCTCCCAAGTCACCGTTTGCATTTTGCTGCATGTCTAGGACCTAAAGCCATGCAAGGATTTGCCACTTTGTGTTTAAATGAAAACGAAAACAGATTTCGATAGAAAATACCTAGAAAAAGTCTAAAATATATGATTATTTTTAATTTTTAAGGGGAGGGGCCACTGCCCCCGCCTAGCCCAGCTCTGTTTCCAGGTTCTTAAGTTCGAGTTTCCATTTTCAATGCCTTCAGAATATTGCAAATGATTTTAGACTATGCCCATCAAAATGGAAAACAAAACCCTTGAATGTCTTAACAGAATAAAGTAAAACATAGATAGTCTTTCAAGCATTTAGAAGCATAGTTGCATACGTTGATCATTTGGCGGAAGCCCCAAATTAGATAAACATTGGTATTCCTAGACTTCAGCTTCTTGACTAGTTCTTCTATGCCAGGAGAAAGCCTATATATCAGTAAGAAGAACAATGAACACGGCCCTTAAATCATTATGTCGAATAGAAGACGATGAAAATGGCAAACATAAATAAAAAAAATGGTTAATTCATCGTGAAGTTGACGCCCTTCCATGATTATATTAGTGTAGCAATTTTCTTGGAGAACATAGTTTTGGTTTATAGTATTGCTAAATGATGATATACAAACATTAGGAAAGCCCAAACCGAGGGGCAACAAACAAGTTTTATAAATTTAAATTACATACAACAATTATAAAAGTTAATATGAGTTTTTGGCAAATAAAAAACCTTATGTGACAATCACTTTCTATTAAATCATAAACTGAGAAACATTATATAAAAGATGAGAGCTTGACTTCACTAACCTAGGACAGTTGGCTATAGAACACTGGGTTTAAGGTTCTGAAACATGTAAGATATTGGGAAAGGTTAAGATGGTTGTTTCAGAGACAAATGGCCAATGACAAAATAGAAGCCCCGGAATTTAGTTTGTTATAATGTAGCAACATTAAAATAATTGAATTAAATGAAACTTCGCTTGCAACAACAGGGCAAGCACTACAACTAAAACAAATATAACAAGATGTCACAATATTTAAAACAAATATTGAACATATTGCAGCACAAAAATTGCAAGTTTAATTCGAATTACGGACTTGTTAGCAGAATGTATTAATCTGACGCTACTAACTATCCATAACTGAGAAGCATTGTTATCATATGAACATATCAAGATATAATCAAGACAATGAAGTATAAGCCTTGTACCTAGGGGCCCTTTTTTCGAGATAATCCTTGACTTGAGATAGGGAAGGTTTGAATAAAGACAATCGGGCAGATAAGGCCTCCTCGAAAGGAACAGAACCACCCATTGCTCTACAAATAAAATAAAATAAAAGAATAATATATATAAAAAAAGAATCAACCGTCTATGATTCACAATGGAATTGAAGTAATTAAAAATGTGGGGGAAAAACCTAGCAGTCCATTCTGCAACAGCCTTTCCAGCCCCACAAAATTCTGCAAGTTCATCGATGCCCTCATCTACACATACCGTGCTATCAACATCAAAGCACACGGCATCAGCACTTCTCCACAGCTCAAGAACCTCTGGAATGTAATAAAGGAGACTATCAATAATGGTAATCACAATTACTTTTTCAAGACATAAAAAAAAATATATTACTCAAACTTGGGTTTGAATGTCAAATAGTTTGCGTCTGATACAGGTATGATCAGATTTTTTTCCATGCATTTCTATGCATTTTCAGAGGATCCTTGTAGACCATATCCCCATATTCATGTGTTAAACACAAATGTCGACACAAGAAAAACAAAGAGTCGGAGCATTCTAACTTTAAACTCTTAACCAGATTCAGGCTTTCATCATTCAAGCTCATAAATTCGGAAGCCATTCAACTTTAAAATTAAACCCTTTCTTGTTATTTATCCAACATTTTGGGGGAACTCGATTAAAGCAATATAAAAAGTGAACCGCTTGAAATACTAGGATAAAACCTTTGGAAGGCTGCTTATTATCAATGTGCCGAGTAGTTGAGGCTTCTGATGGTTGAATTGAAGCGGCAATATAATCCAATGAATCGGGACGATTCACCATCCGAACTAAACCCTTATTCAAGTTTTTCCTTAACTGCAAGGAAAACTTAGGGAGAAAAGCAGAGTAATGCCGTCTACAAGAAGCTGGAATCGGAATGATTCGTGAACTCGCCAATCCTTCCATTGACAAAGTTATATGTTTCTAACAATCCAAAACAGCAAAGCAAAAATCTTCCAATACCATCAAAAGAATCTATTAACAAGCCATATCCAGAAGAAACAAAACAAAACCCATTTCAAAGGAAAACTATACATTAAAAACACAACCATATGAGAAAATGTACAAGTACAACATACAATCAAAATTCTCGCATTTTATCAGACACCGCCATAGATTAAGGGAAAGAAATATTGAGAAGAAAAAACATTGAAACATGCAGAAAGTTAACAAGGAAGGCAAAACGAAGCTTACCGCTGAGAGTGCAAAGATGTTGGAGATTGGATTTGTAGCTTTTTCAAAGCTTTTGAATGGAGTTTGTGGTTACTGCTTTCGGATCTCTCCCTCCCTCTGGGTTGGTAAGTATGTATGTTTTCTAAAGTTGTTGGAATAGTTTTTGGTTAAATTACTAATATAGTCATTCATGTTATCTTTTTATTCCTTTGGATTACTTATTACCGATTTTATCACCAAACTTTGAATTTTATTTTTTTAGGCAGTAACAAAACATTGTGTTTTAGAGCGTTTTTAATGGAATTAACTTGATATTTTATTTTCCTTCCTTTATCATCAATGTCCTTTTCATTATCATTTAACCATCGTCAGACATTATTTATCAGTTTGAAACTAAAATGTCTTTCTTCTCAATTTTTTTTTCCAAAATGGATAAAATTTAAGTTCAAATTGTGATTGTACCTTAGTCTAATATAATCTATATCTTCTAATTATTGTAGAATCAAATATATTATTATTATTATTTTCTATATTTTTCATCATTTAATTTTGAAAGAAATATTTAATATCATCGAACTAAAAAGTTCAAAATTTTCAATTTAAGAAAAAATTATTTATTTATCTGAAAAAGAAAACAAAACATTGCATACTTAATCGGAAGTGACAAAATATGAAATTAAAAATTAGGTGAAAAGATCAGAAATTTTATAATTTGAGTAATCAACACAAAGGGAAAATTAAGGACTGAAAATGTGGTTTATCCGTATATTTCTTTCTGATTGTGCCGAAAATAATTACAAAAGGCACACTTGGTTGGTGAAGACTGACTAGTGAAGAAAACCCAACAAATTCGAGTTTTACATATTTTGTAAAATTAAACTGGTTTCGGACTGATTAAAATTGAGTTAATTAAATTTTATTATCTATATATATATATAATAAAATAAAATTTTAATGCATACAATAAAGATACAAAATCACTCAAAATATTACAATTTTACAAATTCTCAAAAGCTTAAATATTAAAAATCCCTTTAAACATAAAAATTCAAGTAAGCTTTTATTAAAGAAATTTGGAAGTGAAAAACAACTAAAACGATAAAACATAAAATAAAACATGCATATAAGATAAAATTGAATATGATAATCAAATATATGATATCACATGTATTATAAAAACTCGGTATATCTCTAAACACTCTTTCAACATCTGTATAAAACACATTTATACAACATAAATCCCAAAGTTGCAAAGAATTAAAAATATTACATCTCTGCAAAATAATTCTTTCATGCTCGTACTAAAGGTTAAATCATATTCTCTATTTATAGAGTCAAATGCTTTATCACCAACAATTTGTTGAAGACAATCCTCAAAGCATCATACTCCACATTCTTTAAGATCTCATCAGCAAGAACAGATACCTGAAAGTACAAATGTTGCAAGTATGGAGAAAAACAGTAGAAAAAGTCCAAAAAAAAAAAACAAGATTCAAATATATTAGAAAATTAGAGTTCATCCAAAAAGGTTGCTGGTTAACACAGTCAACTGCAGTCTACAACATTGTGTACAGGACAAATTTATCAAAAGGCAAGGTGGCTAGGTAAAGGAAGGATTACGGAAAGTTAAGGTTGAACTCCAAGTGAATTTGGGATTGCATTATGCATTTGATGTTAGACAAATTGAGCATTAATTAAAGCTTGGTTTAAAAAAGCGCGCATCATGCGGTAGGGGTACATAATGCGGTCTGATGCGATCCGATGCGGTTGATGCGTGCCGTTGCGTTTAGTAAAAGTTTTTTTGGGCGTTTAGTAAAATCTTGGCCACCACAGTCCCGGTCAAGGTAACCCTGACAAGAAAAGCAACGTTGCACTGAGTGTGGTCGCCGTTAAAAACTTGGCCGCCTACCGAGATGATGGAGCTGACTCGTACAGCTTCTGAGTCATGGGTTTCTTTTGATCATTCGACATGATGAAAAGCCCTGATCGTACAATGAAAGAGATCAACAAAAGAAGGGCAAAACGGAGTGTAAGATGATGAAAGAGGATGTTGAGGTGAAAAGAGAGCTGTGAGGGTGGCGTTATAAGGAGGGAGGTTAAGTGTATATTTAATACACCTTTATCATACGCGTGTACCGTATTATCTAGAAAGGTGTAATGTTGTAATTGAGTCTGGAGTATTGTGCGCGTGTTTGATTGAGCAGCTTTGCATGGATGTTAGTTGATGAGGATGTGACGCGTGCCTCAGACTCTTGGGCGGGCTTAGTAACGGATCTTTTTCTGTTCGATAATGGGCATGCGTTTCGATGCACTACTCGGTTGAATTAGTTCTTCGCATTAATTCAACCATATGGATTCACACTATAGTTCAAATTAAATTTTTAGTTATTTTAAGATGAAGATTTGGTGTTTCTTGATGATGATCTTACATGGGATGTGGTGGGTAGAGTTTCCGGGGCTAATGAGTAAAGTCATTTCACTAGAGGATCAAGAAGAGGAGGTGATGATGGGATCGGCCCATCAAGAAATGATAAAGGAAAAATACTCGCTCTTGTTGATGAAGATGAGATGGAGGAAGACATTGGAGTGACTGATGATGATGAGGGAGATGGAGACGTGCTCGGGTTTAATGATGGGGATCTTGGAGACATTTAGTTTGTGACTAGAGAAAGTTTGGAGAACTTAGTGGGAGAAAGGGAAGTGGGGGCTATTGTTGATTTGTCTTTTGGTTGTTTTGATTTTCCTACGCGTATTTGTCTATTTTGTTATTCAACATTTATGAAGTACTATTAAACTACTTTTGGTATTAATGAAGTATTTTGATATATAAGTATTTACAAGGTATAAAATTAGTTCAAAAGTATTTTTTTGTGAAAATTGGCGCATCGGTTCGTGATGCGAGCGCATCATCATCACGCATTACGCATCGGCTTCGGAGAACTAACGCATCAGAGCGCATCCCGCATTTTAAAACCAAGAATTAAAGCTAGAATTGATATTGATAAGTGCCAATGTTATATTCTATCTCAGGTTAACAGTTTGAAATGTGTTAAAATATAGTCTTTCTTTTGGATTTATGAGTCCAGCATTTGATAATTGTCTTAAATATTAGATTTGAGACCAAAGGTCCATTAAAAGTTTGCTTCTATTATCATATTCCCCTTATCAGTTCGAACTTCATTCAGTCAATTTTGGTAGCTCCCACTTGGGAATCTACTAAATGTATAGTGGGATAACTAAAGACTACATACATGTACAAATTAGATTATTCAACTAACAGAGAACAATTGGAGAATTTTCACCTGTAAGCTCTGTAGGTTTGTGTGAACAATACCTAATCCTATATGAAGCCTTTATGGCTTTTATGGGAAGACTGAGGAGATCTACCAATGAAGCCAGGATATTATCTCTTATTATTTTAATTTCCAACACTACGACAGATTAACCAACCTTAAAGCATTCTCATTCAACCCAAAATCACCATTTATCAAACTCTAATTAGATCCACAACAAGACAACCTCCAACCCTACCTTAAATTACTGTTCTGGCTATTATCACATCCCAGGTCAGTAGGTTGCCCCAAATGGAGTCTTTCCTTTCTAAACCAACCGGTTAAATGATCTATTATCAAATTAATCTATAATTGCTGGTCCTCCCATTATATGACTGGATTTTTCTTAATGTGATATATCCTACTCCTGAATGACCAAAGATGGCAATAAAGAAATCAAGCATTTAAAGGTTCTTTCATAGTCGCAAATAAAGCACAACGACAGACCTGAGTGTAGTTCAAAGGATCTTCTGCAACTCAGTTATGATTATCTCAATGTCCTTCTTAGAGTCCGAATTAATTGAGCCTTAGCCTTCTCTCCCAAATAACATATTTGTTTCTTTTTCAGGACCTTCAGAATTAAGATATTGAACTCATAAGCATCTATTTGGATACCAAAAAGAGGGAGCAAAAAAGCAGTAGCTTGGGAGATATACCAGAGTTCAACTTGTGGAGCCCTTTGCTTATCTTGATAGATGTAGAGTTAATTCCACGACAGAGACCTTTGTCTGAATAGATGGTCACCACGACGCTCTTCTTCACATCAGCACCTAGCATTGTGACAAGACATTAATAAATGAGGTAGAAGAAAAATATAAATTTGATAGAAGTAAAACATAATAGTAACAAAATATTGAAGGACAAAACAAGAGAATGAATAGAAACCCTATAACATTAACCAAGCAGCTTCGATTCGCCACTCTTTTCAACTTGAACCAAGCATACTAGTTATTAACTGAATCAAACTATGTATTGTTGATACATAACCAGTTCTGTAATAACCACAGCCTGTTTAAAGCATATTTCCTTAGGCGCAAATGATGAACTCTCTTGTTTCTTGGTGGAAAACGGAAAATCATTCTATTTTGCTTCCTGGGGTGATTAGACTGTCAACTGTTCTGGTGGACAAGCTTAATCCATTTCCCTTCTAACAGAGGTTAATGCCTTAATTATCTTTTCAAAATCCCAATTTGAAGATGTACATATAAAAAAATGAGCTAAATAGTTGATTCTGGTCTGACTCGTGATCTAATTTTCAAAATACAGGAAAGTCAAAGTATAAAAATTTGATTGAACCTTGTACGATTTATAATGAAATTTATTTTTAGCTATTTTTTAAAAGAGAATTAATGCATTAACCTCTGTTAGAAGGAAATGGATTAAGCTTGTCCACCAAAAACAGTTGACAGTCTAATCACTCCGGAAAGCAAAATAGAATGATTTTCCGTTTTTACACCAAGAAACAAGAGATTTCATCATTTACGCTAAGAGGTAAGAAATATGGCAATTAATTAAAGTTTCCTCTCTTTTTGGGCGCCTGAGTTGTTAATCTTCGAACATAAATCAAAGTAAATAAAGAAGTGCGATGAGAATACACACACAATCATAAACGAGAGACAGCGAGAGATGGAGAAAATGAAATTCATACTCGTAAGAGGGAGCGAGAGGAGGATCGGACGGCGGTAACTGGCAGTGAGACACCAAAGGAAC